>NW_027328742.1:23386427-23645762 GCF_048564905.1 Vicugna pacos | reverse complement strand
TAAAACCGAGTTGGGGCTTGTACCTCCCCATATATAAGTATGGAGTGGAGTTTGCAACTGAAAAGAAACTTTGTGTTCCCTTCAAGCTAGGTGAAGGACGGCTTTCACACACACTTATCTCTCAGAACTGAGCATGTGGAGAGACGTTCGTTCATCCAGCACAATGGGAACGGGTTGCAGGAGAAACACTTACTCTGTGTTCTCAGTCTGTTTCCTAGTGCCGGTTTGAAGTGCCTGCCGTTTTCACTGCAAAACCGAGTTGGAGCTTGTACCTCCCCATATATATGTATGGAGTGGAGTTTGCAACTGAAAAGAAACTTTGTGTTCCCTTCAAGCTAGGTGAAGGACGGCTTTCACACACACTTATCTCTCAGAACTGAGCATGTGGAGAGACGTTCGTTCATCCAGCACAAAGGGAACGGGTTGCAGGAGATAGACTTACTCAGTGTTCTCAGTCTGTTTCCTAGGGCCGGTTTGAAGTGCCTGCCGTTTTCACTGTAAAACCGAGTTGGAGATTGTAACTCCCCATATATATGTATTGAGTGGAGTTTGCAACTGAAAAGAAACTGTGTGTTCCCTTCAAGCTAGCTGAAGGACGGCTTTCACACACACTTATCTCTCAGAACTGAGCATGTGGAGAGACGTTCGTTCATCCAGCACAATGGGACCGGGTTGCAGGAGAAACACTTACTCTGTGTTCTCAGTCTGTTTCCAAGTGCCGGTTTGAAGTGCCTGCCGTTTTCACTGTAAAACCGAGTTGGAGCTTGTACCTCCCCATATATATGTATGGAGTGGAGTTTGCAACTGAAAAGAAACTTTGTGTTCCCTTCAATCTAGGTGAAGGACGGCTTTCAAACACACTTATCTCTCAGAACTGAGCATGTGGAGAGACGTTCGTTCATCCAGCACAAAGGGAACGGGTTGCAGGAGAAACACTTACTCTGTGTTCTCAGTCTGTTTCCTAGGGCCGGTTTGAAGATCCTGCCGTTTTCACTTTAAAACCGAGTTGGAGCTTGTAGCTCCCCATATATATGTATGGAGTGGAGTTTGCAACTGAAAAGAAACTGTGTGTTCCCTTCAAGCTAGCTGAAGGACGGCTTTCACACACACTTATCTCTCAGAACTGAGCATGTGGAGAGACGTTCGTTCATCCAGCACAATGGGAACGGGTTGCAGGAGAAACACTTACTCTGTGTTCTCAGTCTTTCCTAGTGCCGGTTTGAAGTGCCTGCCGTTTTCACTGTAAAACCGAGTTGGAGCTTGTACCTCCCCATATATATTTATGGAGTGGAATTTGCAACTGAAAAGAAACTTTGTGTTCCCTTCAAGCTAGGTGAAGGACGGCTTTCACACACATTTATCTCTCAGAACTGAGCATGTGGAGAGACGTTCGTTCATCCAGCACAAAGGGAACGGGTTGTAGGAGAAACACTTCCTCTGTGTTCTCAGTCTGTTTCCTAGGGCCGGTTTGAAGTGCCTGCCGTTTTCACTGTAAAACCGAGTTGGAGCTAGTAGCTCCCAATATATATGTATGGAGTGGAGTTTGCAACTGAAAAGAAACTGTGTGTTCCCTTCAAGCTAGCTGAAGGCCGGCTTTCACACACACTTATCTCTCAGAACTGAGCATGTGGAGAGACGTTTGTTCATCCAGCACAAAGGGAACGGGTTGCAGGAGAAACACTTACTCTGTGTTCTCAGTCTGTTTCCTAGTGCCGGTTTGAAGTGCCTGCCGTTTTCACTGAAAAACCGAGTTAGAGCTTGTACCTCCCCTTATATATGTATGGAGTGGAGTTGGCAACTGAAAAGAAACTGTGTGTTCCCTTCAAGCTAGGTGAAGGACGGCTTTCACACACACTTATCTCTCAGAACTGAGCATGTGGAGAGACGTTCGTTCATCCAGCACAAAGGGAACGGGTTGCAGGAGAAACACTTACTCTGAGTTCTCAGTGTGTTTCCTACGGCCGGTTTGATGTGCCTGCCGTTTTCACTATAAAACCGAGTTGGAGCTTGTACCTCCCCATATATATGTATGGAGTGGAGTTTGTAACTGAAAAGAAACTGTGTGTTCCCTACAAGCTAGGTGAAGGACGGCTTTCACACACACTTATCTCTCAGAACTGAGCATGTGGAGAGACGTTCGTTCATCGACCACAAAGGGAACGGGTTGCAGGAGAAACACTTCCTCTGTGTTCTCAGTCTGTTTCCTAGGGCCGGTATGAAGTGCCTGCCGTTTTCACTGTAAAACCGAGTTGGAGCTAGTAGCTCCCCATATATATGTATGGAGTGGAGTTTGCAATGATAAGAAACTGTGTGTTCCCTTCAAGCTAGGTGAAGGACGGCTTTCATACACACTTATCTCTCAGAACTGAGCATGTCGTGAGACGTTCGTTCATCCAGCACAAATGGAACGGTTTGCAGGAGAAACACTTACTCTGTGTTCTCAGTCTGTTTCCTAGGGCCGGTTTGAAGTGCCTGCCGTTTTCAATGTAACACCGAGTTGGAGCTTGTAGCTCCCCATATATATGTATGGAGTGGAGTTTGCAACTGAAAAGAAACTTTGTGTTCCCTTCAAGCTAGCTGAAGGACGGCTTTCACACACAATTTTCTCTCAGAACTGAGCATGTGGAGAGACGTTCGTTCATCCAGCACAAAGGGAACGGGTTGCAGGAGAAACACTTACTCTGTGTTCTCAGTCTGTTTCCTAGGGCCGGTTTGAACTGCCTGTCGTTTTCACTGTAAAACCGAATTGGAGCTAGTAGCTATCCATATATATGTATGGAGTGGAGTTTGCAACTGAAAAGAAACTGTGTGTTCCCTTCAAGCTAGCTGAAGGACGGCTTTCACACACACTTATCTCTCAGAACTGAGCATGTGGAGAGACGTTTATTCATCCAGCACAAAGGGAACGGGTTGCAGGAGAAACACTTACTCTGTGTTCTCAGTCTGTTTCCTAGTGCCGGTTTGAAGTGCCTGCCGTTTTCACTGTAAAACCGAGTTGGAGCTTGTACCTCACCATATATACGTATGCAGTGGTGTTTGCAACTATAAAGAAACTTTGTGTTCCCTTCAAGCGAGTTGAAGGATGGCTTTCACACACACTTATCTCTCAGAACTGAGCATGTGGAGAGACGTTCGTTCATCCAGCACAAAGGGAACGGGTTGCAGGAGAAACACTTCCACTGTGTTCTCATTCTGTTTCCTAGTGCCGGTTTGAAGTGCCTGCCGTTTTCACTGAAAAACCGAGTTGGAGCTTGTAGCTCCCCTTATATATGTATGGAGTGGAGTTGGCAACTGAAAAGAAACTGTGTGTTCCCTTCAAGCTAGGTGAAGGACGGCTTTCACACACAATTATATCTCAGAACTGAGCATGTGGAGAGACGTTCGTTCATCCAGCACAAAGGGAACGGGTTGCAGGAGAAACACTTCCTCTGTGTTCTCAGTCTGTTTCCTAGGGCCGGTTTGAAGTGCCTGCCGTTTTCACTGTAAAACGGAGTTGGAGCTAGTAGCTCCCCATATATATGTATGGAGTGGAGTTTGCAACTGAAAAGAAACTGTGTGTTCCCTTCAAGCTAGGTGAAGGACGGCTTTCACACACACTTATCTCTCAGAACTGAGCATGTGGAGAGACGTTCGTTCATCCAGCACAAAGGGAACGGGTTGCAGGAGAAACACTTACTCTGTGTTCTCAGTGTGTTTCCTAGTGCCGGTTTGAAGTGCCTGCCGTTTTCACTGTAAAACCGAGTTGGAGCTTGTAGCTCCCCATATATATGTATGGAGTGGAGTTTGCAACTGTAAAGAAACTGTTTGTTCCCTTCAAGCTAGGTGAAGGACGGCTTTCACACACACTTATCTCTCAGAACTGAGCATGTGGAGAGACGTTCGTTCATCCAGCACAATGGGAACGGGTTGCAGGAGAAACACTTACTCTGTGTTCTCAGTCTGTTTCCTAGTGCCGGTTTGAAGTGCCTGCCGTTTTCACTGTAAAACCGAGTTGGAGCTTCTACCTCCCCATATATATGTATGGAGTGGAGTTTGCAACTGAAAAGAACCTGTGTGTTCCCTTCAAGCTAGGTGAAGGACGGCTTTCACACACACTTATCTCTCAGAACTGAGCATGTGGAGAGACGTTCGTTCATCCAGCACAATGGGAACGGGTTGCAGGAGAAACACTTACTCTGTGTTCTCAGTCTGTTTCCTAGTGCCGGTTTGAAGTGCCTGCCGTTTTCACTGTAAAACGGAGTTGGAGCTAGTAGCTCCCCATATATATGTATGGAGTGGAGTTTGCAACTGAAAAGAAACTGTGTGTTCCCTACAAGCTAGCTGAAGGACGGCTTTCACACACACTTATCTCTCAGAACTGAGCATGTGGAGAGACGTTCTTTCATCCAGCACAATGGGAACGGGTTGCAGGAGAAACACATACTCTGTGTTCTCAGTCTGTTTCCTAGTGACGGTTTGAAGTGCCTGCCGTTTTCACTGAAAAACCGAGTTGGAGCTTGTACCTCCCCATATATATTTATGGAGTGGAATTTGCAACTGAAAAGAAACTTTGTGTTCCCTTCAAGCTAGGTGAAGGACGGCTTTCACACACAATTATATCTCAGAACTGAGCATGTGGAGAGACGTTCGTTCATCCAGCACAAAGGGAACGGGTTGCAGGAGAAACACTTCCTCTGTGTTCTCAGTCTGTTTCCTAGGGCCGGTTTGAAGTGCCTGCCGTTTTCACTGTAAAACGGAGTTGGAGCTAGTAGCTCCCCATATATATGTATGGAGTGGAGTTTGCAACAGAAAAGAAACTGTGTGTTCCCTTCAAGCTAGCTGAAGGACGGCTTTCACACACACTTATCTCTCAGAACTGAGCATGTGGAGAGACGTTCGTTCATCCAGCACAAAGGGAACGGGTTGCAGGAGAAACACTTACTCTGTGTTCTCAGTGTGTTTCCTAGTGCCGGTTTGAAGTGCCTGCCGTTTTCACTGTAAAACCGAGTTGGAGCTTGTAGCTCCCCATATATATGTATGGAGTGGAGTTTGCAACTGTAAAGAAACTGTTTGTTCCCTTCAAGCTAGGTGAAGGACGGCTTTCACACACACTTATCTCTCAGAACTGAGCATGTGGAGAGACGTTCGTTCATCCAGCACAATGGGAACGGGTTGCAGGAGAAACACTTACTCTGTGTTCTCAGTCTGTTTCCTAGGGCCGGTTTGAAGTGCCTGCCGTTTTCACTGTAAAACCGAGTTGGAGCTTCTACCTCCCCATATATATGTATGGAGTGGAGTTTGCAACTGAAAAGAAACTTTGTGTTCCCTTCAAGCTAGGTGAAGGACGGCTTTCACACACACTTATCTCTCAGAACTGAGCATGTGGAGAGACGTTCGTTCATCCAGCACAAAGGGAACGGGTTGCAGGACAAACACTTACTCTGTGTTCTCAGTCTATTTCCTAGGGCCGGTTTGAAGTGCCTGCCGTTTTCACTCTAAAACCGAGTTGGAGCTTGTAGTTCCCCATATATATGTATGGAGTGGAGATTTCAACTGAAAAGAAACTGTGTGTTCCCTTCAAGCTAGCTGAAGGACGGCTTTCACACACACTTATCTCTCAGAACTGAGCATGTGGAGAGACGTTCGATCTTCCAGCACAAAGGTAACGGGTTGCAGGAGAAATACTTACTGTGTGTTCTCAGTCTGTTTCCTAGTGCTGGTTTGAAATGCCTGCCGTTTTCACTGTAAAACCGAGTTGGAGCTTGTACCTCCCCATATATATGTATGGAGTGGATTTTGTAACTGAAAAGAAATTTTGTGTTCCCGTCAAGCTAGGTGAAAACGGCTTTCACACACACTTATCTCTCAGAACTGAGCATGTGGAGAGACGTTCGTTCATCCACCACAAAGGGAACGGTTGCAGGTCAAACACTTCCTCTGTGTTCTCAGTATGTTTCCTAGTGCCGGTTTGAAGTGCCTGCCGTTTTCACTGTAAAACCGAGTTGGAGCTTGTACCTCCCCATATATATGTATGGAGTGGAGTTTGCAACTGAAAAGAAACTGTGTGTTCCCTTCTAGCTAGGTGAAGGATGGCTTTCACACACACTTATCTCTCAGAACTGAGCATGTGGAGATACGTTCGTTCATCCAGCACAAAGGGAACGGGTTGCAGGAGAAACCCTTACTCTGTGTTCTCATTCTGTTTCCTAGTGCCGGTTTGAAGTGCTTGCCGTTTTCACTGTAAAACCGAGTTGGAGCTTGTAGCTCCCCATATATATGTATGGAGTGGAGTTTGCAACTGAAAAGAAACTGTGTGTTCGCTTCAAGCTAAGTGAAGGACAGCCTTCACACACACTTATCTCTCAGAACTGAGCATGTGGAGAGACGTTCGTTCATCCAGCACAAAGGGAACGGGTTGCAGGACAAACACTTACTTTGTGTTCTCAGTCTGTTTCCTAGTGCCGGTTTGAAGTGCCTGCCGTTTTCACTGTATAACCGAGTTGGAGCTTGTAGCTCCCCTTATATATGTATGGAGTGGAGTTTGCAACTGAAAAGAACCTTTGTGTTCCCTTCAAGCTATGTGAAGGACGGCTTTCACACACAATTATTTCTCAGAAATGAGCATGTGGAGAGACGTTCGTTCATCCAGCACAAAGGGAACGGGTTGCAGGAGAAACACTTACTGTGTGTTCTCAGTCTGTTTCCTAGGACCGGTTTGAAGTGCCTGCCGTTTTCACTGTAAAACCGAGTTGGAGCTTGTACCTCCCCATATATATGTATGGGTGGAGTTTGCAACTGAAAAGAAAATTTGTGTTCCCTTCAAGGTAGGTGAAGGACGGCTTTCACACACACTTATCTCTCAGAACTGAGCCTGTGGAGAGACGTTCGTTCATCCAGCACAAAGGGAACGGGTTGCAGGAGAAACACTTACTCTGTGTTCTCAGTCTGTTTCCTAGGGCCGGTTTGAAGTGCCTGCCGTTTTCACTGTAAAACCGAGTTGGAGCTAGTAGCTCCCCATATATATGTATGGAATGGAGTTTGCAACTGAAAAGAAACTGTGTGTTCCCTTCAAGCTAGCTGAAGGACGGCTTTCACACACACTTATCTCTCAGAACTGAGCATGTGGAGAGACGTTGGTTCATCGAGCACAAATGGAACGGGTTGCAGGAGAAACACTTACTGTGTGTTCTCAGTCTGTTTCTTAGTGCTGGTTTGAAGTGCCTGCCGTTTTCACTGTAAAACCGAGTTGGAGCTAGTAGCTCCCCATATATATGTATGGAATGGAGTTTGCAACTGATAAGAAACTGTGTGTTCCCTTCAAGCTAGGTGAAGGACGGCTTTCATACACAATTTTCTCTCAGAACTGAGCATGTGGAGAGACGTTCGTTCATCCAGCACAAAGGGAACGGGTTGCAGGAGATACACTTACTCTGTGTTCTCAGTCTGTTTCCTAGGGCCGGTTTGAAGTGCCTGCCGTTTTCACTGTAAAACCGATTTGGAGATTGTAGCTCCCCATATATATGTATGGAGTGGAGTTTGCAACTGAAAAGAAACTGTGTGTTCCCTTCAAGCTAGCTGAAGGACGGCTTTCACACACACTTATCTCTCAGAACTGAGCATGTGGAGAGACGTTCGTTCATCCAGCACAAAGGGAACGGGTTGCAGGAGAAACACTTCCACTGTGTTCTCATTCTGTTCCCTAGTGCCGGTTTGAAGTGCCTGCCGTTTTCACTGTAAAACCGAGTTGGAGCTTGGAACTCCCCATATATATGTATGGAGTGGAGTTTGCAACTGAAAAGAAACTTGGTGTTCCCTTCAAGCTAGGTGAAGGACGGCTTTCATACACAATTTTCTCTCAGAACTGAGCATGTGGAGAGACGTTCGTTCATCCAGCACAAAGGGAACGGGTTGCAGGAGATACACTTACTCTGTGTTCTCAGTCTGTTTCCTAGGGCCGGTTTGAAGTGCCTGCCGTTTTCACTGTAAAACCGATTTGGAGATTGTAGCTCCCCATATATATGTATGGAGTGGAGTTTGCAACTGAAAAGAAACTGTGTGTTCCCTTCAAGCTAGCTGAAGGACGGCTTTCACACACACTTATCTCTCAGAACTGAGCATGTGGAGAGACGTTCGTTCATCCAGCACAAAGGGAACGGGTTGCAGGAGAAACACTTCCACTGTGTTCTCATTCTGTTCCCTAGTGCCGGTTTGAAGTGCCTGCCGTTTTCACTGTAAAACCGAGTTGGAGCTTGGAACTCCCCATATATATGTATGGAGTGGAGTTTGCAACTGAAAAGAAACTTGGTGTTCCCTTCAAGCTAGCTGAAGGACGGCTTTCACACACACTTATCTCTCAGAACTGAGCATGTGGAGAGACGTTCGTTCATCCAGCACAAAGGGAACTGGTTGCAGGAGAAACCCTTACTCTGGTTTCTCAGTCTGTTTCCTAGTGCCGGTTTGAAGTGCCTGCCGTTTTCACTGTAAAACCGAGTTGGAGCTTGTTCTTCCCCATATATATTTATGGAGTGCAGTTTGCAACTTAAAAGAAACTTTGTGTTCCCTTCAAGCTAGTGAAGGACGGCTTTCACACACACTTATCTCTCAGAACTGAGCATGTGGAGAGACGTTCGTTCATCCAGCACAAAGGGAACGGGGTGCAGCCGAAACACTTACTCTGTGTTCTCAGTCTGTTTCCTAGTGCCGTTTTGAAGTGCCTGCCGTTTTCACTGTAAATCCGAGTTGGAGCTTGGACCTCCCCATATATATGTATGGAGTGCAGTTTGCAACTGAAAAGAAATTTTGTGTTCCCTTCAAGCTAGATGAAGGACGGCTTTCAGACACACTTATCTCTCAGAACTGAGCATGTGGAGAGACGTTCGTTCATCCAGCACAAAGGGAACGGGTTGCAGGTGAAACCCTTACTCTGGTTTCTCAGTCTGTTTCCTAGTGCCGGTTTGAAGTGCCTGCCGTTTTCACTGTAAAGCCGAGTTGGGGCTTGGACTTCCCCATATATATGTATGGAGTGGAGTTTGCAACTGAATAGAAACTTTGTGTTCCCTTCAAGCTAGTGAAGGACGGCTTTCACACACACTTATCTCTCAGAACTGAGCATGTGGAGAGACGTTCGTTCATCCAGCACAAAAGGAACGGGTTGCAGGAGAAACCCTTACTCTGGTTTCTCAGTCTGTTTCCTAGTGCCGGTTTGAAGTGCCTGCCGTTTTCACTGTAAAACCGAGTTGGGGCTTGTACCTCCCCATATATAAGTATGGAGTGGAGTTTGCAACTGAAAAGAAACTTTGTGTTCCCTTCAAGCTAGGTGAAGGACGGCTTTCACACACACTTATCTCTCAGAACTGAGCATGTGGAGAGACGTTCGTTCATCCAGCACAATGGGAACGGGTTGCAGGAGAAACACTTACTCTGTGTTCTCAGTCTGTTTCCTAGTGCCGGTTTGAAGTGCCTGCCGTTTTCACTGCAAAACCGAGTTGGAGCTTGTACCTCCCCATATATATGTATGGAGTGGAGTTTGCAACTGAAAAGAAACTTTGTGTTCCCTTCAAGCTAGGTGAAGGACGGCTTTCACACACACTTATCTCTCAGAACTGAGCATGTGGAGAGACGTTCGTTCATCCAGCACAAAGGGAACGGGTTGCAGGAGATACACTTACTCAGTGTTCTCAGTCTGTTTCCTAGGGCCGGTTTGAAGTGCCTGCCGTTTTCACTGTAAAACCGAGTTGGAGCTTGTAGCTCCCCATATATATGTATGGAGTGGAGTTTGCAACTGAAAAGAAACTGTGTGTTCGCTTCAAGCTAAGTGAAGGACAGCCTTCACACACACTTATCTCTCAGAACTGAGCATGTGGAGAGACGTTCGTTCATCCAGCACAAAGGGAACGGGTTGCAGGACAAACACTTACTTTGTGTTCTCAGTCTGTTTCCTAGTGCCGGTTTGAAGTGCCTGCCGTTTTCACTGTATAACCGAGTTGGAGCTTGTAGCTCCCCTTATATATGTATGGAGTGGAGTTTGCAACTGAAAAGAACCTTTGTGTTCCCTTCAAGCTATGTGAAGGACGGCTTTCACACACAATTATTTCTCAGAAATGAGCATGTGGAGAGACGTTCGTTCATCCAGCACAAAGGGAACGGGTTGCAGGAGAAACACTTACTGTGTGTTCTCAGTCTGTTTCCTAGGACCGGTTTGAAGTGCCTGCCGTTTTCACTGTAAAACCGAGTTGGAGCTTGTACCTCCCCATATATATGTATGGGTGGAGTTTGCAACTGAAAAGAAAATTTGTGTTCCCTTCAAGGTAGGTGAAGGACGGCTTTCACACACACTTATCTCTCAGAACTGAGCCTGTGGAGAGACGTTCGTTCATCCAGCACAAAGGGAACGGGTTGCAGGAGAAACACTTACTCTGTGTTCTCAGTCTGTTTCCTAGGGCCGGTTTGAAGTGCCTGCCGTTTTCACTGTAAAACGGAGTTGGAGCTTGTAGCTCCCCATATATATGTATGGAGTGGAGTTTGCAACTGAAAAGAAACTGTGTGTTCCCTTCAAGCTAGGTGAAGGACGGCTTTCACACACACTTATCTCTCAGAACTGAGCATGTGGAGAGACGTTCGTTCATCCAGCACAATGGGAACGGGTTGCAGGAGAAACACTTACTCTGTGTTCTCAGTCTGTTTCCTAGTGCCGGTTTGAAGTGCCTGCCGTTTTCACTGTAAAACCGAGTTGGAGCTTGTACCTCCCCATATATATTTATGGAGTGGAATTGGCAACTGAAAAGAAACTTTGTGTTCCCTTCAAGCTAGGTGAAGGACGGCTTTCACACACATTTATCTCTAAGAACTGAGCATGTGGAGAGACGTTCGTTCATCCAGCACAAAGGGAACGGGTTGCAGGAGAAACACTTACTGTGTGTTCTCAGTCTGTTTCCTAGTGCTGGTTTGAAGTGCCTGCCGTTTTCACTGTAAAACCGAGTTGGAGCTAGTAGCTCCCCATATATATGTATGGAATGGAGTTTGCAACTGATAAGAAACTGTGTGTTCCCTTCAAGCTAGGTGAAGGACGGCTTTCATACACAATTTTCTCTCAGAACTGAGCATGTGGAGAGACGTTCGTTCATCCAGCACAAAGGGAACGGGTTGCAGGAAATACACTTTCTCTGTGTTCTCAGTCTGTTTCCTAGGGCCGGTTTGAAGTGCCTGCCGTTTTCACTGTAAAACCGATTTGGAGATTGTAGCTCCCCATATATATGTATGGAGTGGAGTTTGCAACTGAAAAGAAACTGTGTGTTCCCTTCAAGCTAGCTGAAGGACGGCTTTCACACACACTTATCTCTCAGAACTGAGCATGTGGAGAGACGTTCGTTCATCCAGCACAAAGGGAACGGGTTGCAGGAGAAACACTTCCACTGTGTTCTCATTCTGTTCCGTAGTGCCGGTTTGAAGTGCCTGCCGTTTTCACTGTAAAACCGAGTTGGAGCTTGGAACTCCCCATATATATGTATGGAGTGGAGTTTGCAACTGAAAAGAAACTTGGTGTTCCCTTCAAGCTAGCTGAAGGACGGCTTTCACACACACTTATCTCTCAGAAATGAGCATGTGGAGAGACGTTCGTTCATCCAGCACAAAGGGAACGGGTTGCAGGAGAAACCCTTACTCTGGTTTCTCAGTCTGTTTCCTAGTGCCGGTTTGAAGTGCCTGCCGTTTTCACTGTAAAACCGAGTTGGAGCTTGTTCTTCCCCATATATATTTATGGAGTGCAGTTTGCAACTTAAAAGAAACTTTGTGTTCCCTTCAAGCTAGTGAAGGACGGCTTTCACACACACTTATCTCTCAGAACTGAGCATGTCTAGAGACGTTCGTTCATCCAGCACAAAGGGAACGGGTTGCAGGAGAAACCCTTACTCTGGTTTCTCAGTCTGTTTCCTAGTGCCGGTTTGAAGTGCCTGCCGTTTTCACTGTAAAACCGAGTTGGAGCTTGGACCTCCCCATATATATGTATGGAGTGGAGTTTGCTTCTGAAAAGGAACTTTGTGTTCCCTTAAAGTCAGGTGAAGGACGACTTTCACACACACTTATCTCTCCGAACTGAGCATGTGGAGAGACGTTCGTTCATCCAGCACAAAGGGAACGGGGTGCAGCCGAAACACTTACTCTGTGTTCTCAGTCTGTTTCCTAGTGCCGTTTTGAAGTGCCTGCCGTTTTCACTGTAAATCCGAGTTGGAGCTTGGACCTCCCCATATATATGTATGGAGTGCAGTTTGCAACTGAAAAGAAATTTTGTGTTCCCTTCAAGCTAGATGAAGGACGGCTTTCAGACACACTTATCTCTCAGAACTGAGCATGTGGAGAGACGTTCGTTCATCCAGCACAAAGGGAACGGGTTGCAGGTGAAACCCTTACTCTGGTTTCTCAGTCTGTTTCCTAGTGCCGGTTTGAAGTGCCTGCCGTTTTCACTGTAAAGCCGAGTTGGGGCTTGGACTTCCCCATATATATGTATGGAGTGGAGTTTGCAACTGAATAGAAACTTTGTGTTTCCTTCAAGCTAGTGAAGGACGGCTTTCACACACACTTATCTCTCAGAACTGAGCATGTGGAGAGACGTTCGTTCATCCAGCACAAAAGGAACGGGTTGCAGGAGAAACCCTTACTCTGGTTTCTCAGTCTGTTTCCTAGTGCCGGTTTGAAGTGCCTGCCGTTTTCACTGTAAAACCGAGTTGGGGCTTGTACCTCCCCATATATAAGTATGGAGTGGAGTTTGCAACTGAAAAGAAACTTTGTGTTCCCTTCAAGCTAGGTGAAGGACGGCTTTCACACACACTTATCTCTCAGAACTGAGCATGTGGAGAGACGTTCGTTCATCCAGCACAATGGGAACGGGTTGCAGGAGAAACACTTACTCTGTGTTCTCAGTCTGTTTCCTAGTGCCGGTTTGAAGTGCCTGCCGTTTTCACTGCAAAACCGAGTTGGAGCTTGTACCTCCCCATATATATGTATGGAGTGGAGTTTGCAACTGAAAAGAAACTTTGTGTTCCCTTCAAGCTAGGTGAAGGACGGCTTTCACACACACTTATCTCTCAGAACTGAGCATGTGGAGAGACGTTCGTTCATCCAGCACAAAGGGAACGGGTTGCAGGAGATAGACTTACTCAGTGTTCTCAGTCTGTTTCCTAGGGCCGGTTTGAAGTGCCTGCCGTTTTCACTGTAAAACCGAGTTGGAGATTGTAACTCCCCATATATATGTATTGAGTGGAGTTTGCAACTGAAAAGAAACTGTGTGTTCCCTTCAAGCTAGCTGAAGGACGGCTTTCACACACACTTATCTCTCAGAACTGAGCATGTGGAGAGACGTTCGTTCATCCAGCACAATGGGACCGGGTTGCAGGAGAAACACTTACTCTGTGTTCTCAGTCTGTTTCCAAGTGCCGGTTTGAAGTGCCTGCCGTTTTCACTGTAAAACCGAGTTGGAGCTTGTACCTCCCCATATATATGTATGGAGTGGAGTTTGCAACTGAAAAGAAACTTTGTGTTCCCTTCAATCTAGGTGAAGGACGGCTTTCAAACACACTTATCTCTCAGAACTGAGCATGTGGAGAGACGTTCGTTCATCCAGCACAAAGGGAACGGGTTGCAGGAGAAACACTTACTCTGTGTTCTCAGTCTGTTTCCTAGGGCCGGTTTGAAGATCCTGCCGTTTTCACTTTAAAACCGAGTTGGAGCTTGTAGCTCCCCATATATATGTATGGAGTGGAGTTTGCAACTGAAAAGAAACTGTGTGTTCCCTTCAAGCTAGCTGAAGGACGGCTTTCACACACACTTATCTCTCAGAACTGAGCATGTGGAGAGACGTTCGTTCATCCAGCACAATGGGAACGGGTTGCAGGAGAAACACTTACTCTGTGTTCTCAGTCTTTCCTAGTGCCGGTTTGAAGTGCCTGCCGTTTTCACTGTAAAACCGAGTTGGAGCTTGTACCTCCCCATATATATTTATGGAGTGGAATTTGCAACTGAAAAGAAACTTTGTGTTCCCTTCAAGCTAGGTGAAGGACGGCTTTCACACACATTTATCTCTCAGAACTGAGCATGTGGAGAGACGTTCGTTCATCCAGCACAAAGGGAACGGGTTGTAGGAGAAACACTTCCTCTGTGTTCTCAGTCTGTTTCCTAGGGCCGGTTTGAAGTGCCTGCCGTTTTCACTGTAAAACCGAGTTGGAGCTAGTAGCTCCCAATATATATGTATGGAGTGGAGTTTGCAACTGAAAAGAAACTGTGTGTTCCCTTCAAGCTAGCTGAAGGCCGGCTTTCACACACACTTATCTCTCAGAACTGAGCATGTGGAGAGACGTTTGTTCATCCAGCACAAAGGGAACGGGTTGCAGGAGAAACACTTACTCTGTGTTCTCAGTCTGTTTCCTAGTGCCGGTTTGAAGTGCCTGCCGTTTTCACTGAAAAACCGAGTTAGAGCTTGTACCTCCCCTTATATATGTATGGAGTGGAGTTGGCAACTGAAAAGAAACTGTGTGTTCCCTTCAAGCTAGGTGAAGGACGGCTTTCACACACACTTATCTCTCAGAACTGAGCATGTGGAGAGACGTTCGTTCATCCAGCACAAAGGGAACGGGTTGCAGGAGAAACACTTACTCTGAGTTCTCAGTGTGTTTCCTACGGCCGGTTTGATGTGCCTGCCGTTTTCACTATAAAACCGAGTTGGAGCTTGTACCTCCCCATATATATGTATGGAGTGGAGTTTGTAACTGAAAAGAAACTGTGTGTTCCCTACAAGCTAGGTGAAGGACGGCTTTCACACACACTTATCTCTCAGAACTGAGCATGTGGAGAGACGTTCGTTCATCGACCACAAAGGGAACGGGTTGCAGGAGAAACACTTCCTCTGTGTTCTCAGTCTGTTTCCTAGGGCCGGTATGAAGTGCCTGCCGTTTTCACTGTAAAACCGAGTTGGAGCTAGTAGCTCCCCATATATATGTATGGAGTGGAGTTTGCAATGATAAGAAACTGTGTGTTCCCTTCAAGCTAGGTGAAGGACGGCTTTCATACACACTTATCTCTCAGAACTGAGCATGTCGTGAGACGTTCGTTCATCCAGCACAAATGGAACGGTTTGCAGGAGAAACACTTACTCTGTGTTCTCAGTCTGTTTCCTAGGGCCGGTTTGAAGTGCCTGCCGTTTTCAATGTAACACCGAGTTGGAGCTTGTAGCTCCCCATATATATGTATGGAGTGGAGTTTGCAACTGAAAAGAAACTTTGTGTTCCCTTCAAGCTAGCTGAAGGACGGCTTTCACACACAATTTTCTCTCAGAACTGAGCATGTGGAGAGACGTTCGTTCATCCAGCACAAAGGGAACGGGTTGCAGGAGAAACACTTACTCTGTGTTCTCAGTCTGTTTCCTAGGGCCGGTTTGAACTGCCTGTCGTTTTCACTGTAAAACCGAATTGGAGCTAGTAGCTATCCATATATATGTATGGAGTGGAGTTTGCAACTGAAAAGAAACTGTGTGTTCCCTTCAAGCTAGCTGAAGGACGGCTTTCACACACACTTATCTCTCAGAACTGAGCATGTGGAGAGACGTTTATTCATCCAGCACAAAGGGAACGGGTTGCAGGAGAAACACTTACTCTGTGTTCTCAGTCTGTTTCCTAGTGCCGGTTTGAAGTGCCTGCCGTTTTCACTGTAAAACCGAGTTGGAGCTTGTACCTCACCATATATACGTATGCAGTGGTGTTTGCAACTATAAAGAAACTTTGTGTTCCCTTCAAGCGAGTTGAAGGATGGCTTTCACACACACTTATCTCTCAGAACTGAGCATGTGGAGAGACGTTCGTTCATCCAGCACAAAGGGAACGGGTTGCAGGAGAAACACTTCCACTGTGTTCTCATTCTGTTTCCTAGTGCCGGTTTGAAGTGCCTGCCGTTTTCACTGAAAAACCGAGTTGGAGCTTGTAGCTCCCCTTATATATGTATGGAGTGGAGTTGGCAACTGAAAAGAAACTGTGTGTTCCCTTCAAGCTAGGTGAAGGACGGCTTTCACACACACTTATCTCTCAGAACTGAGCATGTGGAGAGACGTTCGTTCATCCAGCACAAAGGGAACGGGTTGCAGGAGAAACACTTACTCTGTGTTCTCAGTGTGTTTCCTAGTGCCGGTTTGAAGTGCCTGCCGTTTTCACTGTAAAACCGAGTTGGAGCTTGTACCTCCCCATATATATGTATGGAGTGGAGTTTGCAACTGAAAAGAAACTTTGTGTTCCCTTCAATCTAGGTGAAGGACGGCTTTCAAACACACTTATCTCTCAGAACTGAGCATGTGGAGAGACGTTCGTTCATCCAGCACAAAGGGAACGGGTTGCAGGAGAAACACTTACTCTGTGTTCTCAGTCTGTTTCCTAGGGCCGGTTTGAAGATCCTGCCGTTTTCACTTTAAAACCGAGTTGGAGCTTGTAGCTCCCCATATATATGTATGGAGTGGAGTTTGCAACTGAAAAGAAACTGTGTGTTCCCTTCAAGCTAGCTGAAGGACGGCTTTCACACACACTTATCTCTCAGAACTGAGCATGTGGAGAGACGTTCGTTCATCCAGCACAATGGGAACGGGTTGCAGGAGAAACACTTACTCTGTGTTCTCAGTCTTTCCTAGTGCCGGTTTGAAGTGCCTGCCGTTTTCACTGTAAAACCGAGTTGGAGCTTGTACCTCCCCATATATATTTATGGAGTGGAATTTGCAACTGAAAAGAAACTTTGTGTTCCCTTCAAGCTAGGTGAAGGACGGCTTTCACACACATTTATCTCTCAGAACTGAGCATGTGGAGAGACGTTCGTTCATCCAGCACAAAGGGAACGGGTTGTAGGAGAAACACTTACTCTGTGTTCTCAGTCTGTTTCCTAGGGCCGGTTTGAAGTGCCTGCCGTTTTCACTGTAAAACCGAGTTGGAGCTAGTAGCTCCCAATATATATGTATGGAGTGGAGTTTGCAACTGAAAAGAAACTGTGTGTTCCCTTCAAGCTAGCTGAAGGCCGGCTTTCACACACACTTATCTCTCAGAACTGAGCATGTGGAGAGACGTTTGTTCATCCAGCACAAAGGGAACGGGTTGCAGGAGAAACACTTACTCTGTGTTCTCAGTCTGTTTCCTAGTGCCGGTTTGAAGTGCCTGCCGTTTTCACTGAAAAACCGAGTTAGAGCTTGTACCTCCCCTTATATATGTATGGAGTGGAGTTGGCAACTGAAAAGAAACTGTGTGTTCCCTTCAAGCTAGGTGAAGGACGGCTTTCACACACACTTATCTCTCAGAACTGAGCATGTGGAGAGACGTTCGTTCATCCAGCACAAAGGGAACGGGTTGCAGGAGAAACACTTACTCTGAGTTCTCAGTGTGTTTCCTACGGCCGGTTTGATGTGCCTGCCGTTTTCACTATAAAACCGAGTTGGAGCTTGTACCTCCCCATATATATGTATGGAGTGGAGTTTGTAACTGAAAAGAAACTGTGTGTTCCCTACAAGCTAGGTGAAGGACGGCTTTCACACACACTTATCTCTCAGAACTGAGCATGTGGAGAGACGTTCGTTCATCGACCACAAAGGGAACGGGTTGCAGGAGAAACACTTCCTCTGTGTTCTCAGTCTGTTTCCTAGGGCCGGTATGAAGTGCCTGCCGTTTTCACTGTAAAACCGAGTTGGAGCTAGTAGCTCCCCATATATATGTATGGAGTGGAGTTTGCAATGATAAGAAACTGTGTGTTCCCTTCAAGCTAGGTGAAGGACGGCTTTCATACACACTTATCTCTCAGAACTGAGCATGTCGTGAGACGTTCGTTCATCCAGCACAAATGGAACGGTTTGCAGGAGAAACACTTACTCTGTGTTCTCAGTCTGTTTCCTAGGGCCGGTTTGAAGTGCCTGCCGTTTTCAATGTAACACCGAGTTGGAGCTTGTAGCTCCCCATATATATGTATGGAGTGGAGTTTGCAACTGAAAAGAAACTTTGTGTTCCCTTCAAGCTAGCTGAAGGACGGCTTTCACACACAATTTTCTCTCAGAACTGAGCATGTGGAGAGACGTTCGTTCATCCAGCACAAAGGGAACGGGTTGCAGGAGAAACACTTACTCTGTGTTCTCAGTCTGTTTCCTAGGGCCGTTTTGAACTGCCTGTCGTTTTCACTGTAAAACCGAATTGGAGCTAGTAGCTATCCATATATATGTATGGAGTGGAGTTTGCAACTGAAAAGAAACTGTGTGTTCCCTTCAAGCTAGCTGAAGGACGGCTTTCACACACACTTATCTCTCAGAACTGAGCATGTGGAGAGACGTTTATTCATCCAGCACAAAGGGAACGGGTTGCAGGAGAAACACTTACTCTGTGTTCTCAGTCTGTTTCCTAGTGCCGGTTTGAAGTGCCTGCCGTTTTCACTGTAAAACCGAGTTGGAGCTTGTACCTCACCATATATACGTATGCAGTGGTGTTTGCAACTGTAAAGAAACTTTGTGTTCCCTTCAAGCGAGTTGAAGGATGGCTTTCACACACACTTATCTCTCAGAACTGAGCATGTGGAGAGACGTTCGTTCATCCAGCACAAAGGGAACGGGTTGCAGGAGAAACACTTCCACTGTGTTCTCATTCTGTTTCCTAGTGCCGGTTTGAAGTGCCTGCCGTTTTCACTGAAAAACCGAGTTGGAGCTTGTAGCTCCCCTTATATATGTATGGAGTGGAGTTGGCAACTGAAAAGAAACTGTGTGTTCCCTTCAAGCTAGGTGAAGGACGGCTTTCACACACACTTATCTCTCAGAACTGAGCATGTGGAGAGACGTTCGTTCATCCAGCACAAAGGGAACGGGTTGCAGGAGAAACACTTACTCTGTGTTCTCAGTGTGTTTCCTAGTGCCGGTTTGAAGTGCCTGCCGTTTTCACTGTAAAACCGAGTTGGAGCTTGTACCTCCCCATATATATGTATGGAGTGGAGTTTGCAACTGAAAAGAACCTTTGTGTTCCCTACAAGCTAGGTGAAGGACGGCTTTCACACACACTTATCTCTCAGAACTGAGCATGTGGAGAGACGTTCGTTCATCCACCACAAAGGGAACGGGTTGCAGGAGAAACACTTCCTCTGTGTTCTCAGTCTGTTTCCTAGGGCCGGTATGAAGTGCCTGCCGTTTTCACTGTAAAACCGAGTTGGAGCTAGTAGCTCCCCATATATATGTATGGAATGGAGTTTGCAACTGATAAGAAACTGTGTGTTCCCTTCAAGCTAGGTGAAGGACGGCTTTCATACACAATTTTCTCTCAGAACTGAGCATGTGGAGAGACGTTCGTTCATCCAGCACAAAGGGAACGGGTTGCAGGAGATACACTTACTCTGTGTTCTCAGTCTGTTTCCTAGGGCCGGTTTGAAGTGCCTGCCGTTTTCACTGTAAAACCGATTTGGAGATTGTAGCTCCCCATATATATGTATGGAGTGGAGTTTGCAACTGAATAGAAACTTTGTGTTCCCTTCAAGCTAGTGAAGGACGGCTTTCACACACACTTATCTCTCAGAACTGAGCATGTGGAGAGACGTTCGTTCATCCAGCACAAAAGGAACGGGTTGCAGGAGAAACCCTTACTCTGGTTTCTCAGTCTGTTTCCTAGTGCCGGTTTGAAGTGCCTGCCGTTTTCACTGTAAAACCGAGTTGGGGCTTGTACCTCCCCATATATAAGTATGGAGTGGAGTTTGCAACTGAAAAGAAACTTTGTGTTCCCTTCAAGCTAGGTGAAGGACGGCTTTCACACACACTTATCTCTCAGAACTGAGCATGTGGAGAGACGTTCGTTCATCCAGCACAAAGGGAACGGGTTGCAGGAGATACACTTACTCAGTGTTCTCAGTCTGTTTCCTAGGGCCGGTTTGAAGTGCCTGCCGTTTTCACTGTAAAACCGAGTTGGAGATTGTAACTCCCCATATATATGTATTGAGTGGAGTTTGCAACTGAAAAGAAACTGTGTGTTCCCTTCAAGCTAGCTGAAGGACGGCTTTCACACACACTTATCTCTCAGAACTGAGCATGTGGAGAGACGTTCGTTCATCCAGCACAATGGGACCGGGTTGCAGGAGAAACACTTACTCTGTGTTCTCAGTCTGTTTCCAAGTGCCGGTTTGAAGTGCCTGCCGTTTTCACTGTAAAACCGAGTTGGAGCTTGTACCTCCCCATATATATGTATGGAGTGGAGTTTGCAACTGAAAAGAAACTTTGTGTTCCCTTCAATCTAGGTGAAGGACGGCTTTCAAACACACTTATCTCTCAGAACTGAGCATGTGGAGAGACGTTCGTTCATCCAGCACAAAGGGAACGGGTTGCAGGAGAAACACTTACTCTGTGTTCTCAGTCTGTTTCCTAGGGCCGGTTTGAAGATCCTGCCGTTTTCACTTTAAAACCGAGTTGGAGCTCTTAGCTCCCCATATATATGTATGGAGTGGAGTTTGCAACTGAAAAGAAACTGTGTGTTCCCTTCAAGCTAGCTGAAGGACGGCTTTCACACACACTTATCTCTCAGAACTGAGCATGTGGAGAGACGTTCGTTCATCCAGCACAATGGGAACGGGTTGCAGGAGAAACACTTACTCTGTGTTCTCAGTCTTTCCTAGTGCCGGTTTGAAGTGCCTGCCGTTTTCACTGTAAAACCGAGTTGGAGCTTGTACCTCCCCATATATATTTATGGAGTGGAATTTGCAACTGAAAAGAAACTTTGTGTTCCCTTCAAGCTAGGTGAAGGACGGCTTTCACACACATTTATCTCTCAGAACTGAGCATGTGGAGAGACGTTCGTTCATCCAGCACAAAGGGAACGGGTTGTAGGAGAAACACTTACTCTGTGTTCTCGGTCTGTTTCCTAGGGCCGGTTTGAAGTGCCTGCCGTTTTCACTGTAAAACCGAGTTGGAGCTAGTAGCTCCCAATATATATGTATGGAGTGGAGTTTGCAACTGAAAAGAAACTGTGTGTTCCCTTCAAGCTAGCTGAAGGCCGGCTTTCACACACACTTATCTCTCAGAACTGAGCATGTGGAGAGACGTTTGTTCATCCAGCACAAAGGGAACGGGTTGCAGGAGAAACACTTACTCTGTGTTCTCAGTCTGTTTCCTAGTGCCGGTTTGAAGTGCCTGCCGTTTTCACTGAAAAACCGAGTTAGAGCTTGTACCTCCCCTTATATATGTATGGAGTGGAGTTGGCAACTGAAAAGAAACTGTGTGTTCCCTTCAAGCTAGGTGAAGGACGGCTTTCACACACACTTATCTCTCAGAACTGAGCATGTGGAGAGACGTTCGTTCATCCAGCACAAAGGGAACGGGTTGCAGGAGAAACACTTACTCTGAGTTCTCAGTGTGTTTCCTACGGCCGGTTTGATGTGCCTGCCGTTTTCACTGTAAAACCGAGTTGGAGCTTGTACCTCCCCATATATATGTATGGAGTGGAGTTTGTAACTGAAAAGAAACTGTGTGTTCCCTACAAGCTAGGTGAAGGACGTCTTTCACACACACTTATCTCTCAGAACTGAGCATGTGGAGAGACGTTCGTTCATCGACCACAAAGGGAACGGGTTGCAGGAGAAACACTTCCTCTGTGTTCTCAGTCTGTTTCCTAGGGCCGGTATGAAGTGCCTGCCGTTTTCACTGTAAAACCGAGTTGGAGCTAGTAGCTCCCCATATATATGTATGGAGTGGAGTTTGCAATGATAAGAAACTGTGTGTTCCCTTCAAGCTAGGTGAAGGACGGCTTTCATACACACTTATCTCTCAGAACTGAGCATGTCGTGAGACGTTCGTTCATCCAGCACAAATGGAACGGTTTGCAGGAGAAACACTTACTCTGTGTTCTCAGTCTGTTTCCTAGGGCCGGTTTGAAGTGCCTGCCGTTTTCAATGTAACACCGAGTTGGAGCTTGTAGCTCCCCATATATATGTATGGAGTGGAGTTTGCAACTGAAAAGAAACTTTGTGTTCCCTTCAAGCTAGCTGAAGGACGGCTTTCACACACAATTTTCTCTCAGAACTGAGCATGTGGAGAGACGTTCGTTCATCCAGCACAAAGGGAACGGGTTGCAGGAGAAACACTTACTCTGTGTTCTCAGTCTGTTTCCTAGGGCCGGTTTGAACTGCCTGTCGTTTTCACTGTAAAACCGAATTGGAGCTAGTAGCTATCC
Source organism: Vicugna pacos (assembly GCF_048564905.1). Taxonomy (NCBI): domain Eukaryota; kingdom Metazoa; phylum Chordata; class Mammalia; order Artiodactyla; family Camelidae; genus Vicugna; species Vicugna pacos. Next base: position 23,623,593 of record NW_027328742.1, on the reverse strand, counting down.
ATATATATGTATGGAGTGGAGTTTGCAACTGAAAAGAAACTGTGTGTTCCCTTCAAGCTAGCTGAAGGACGGCTTTCACACACACTTATCTCTCAGAACTGAGCATGTGGAGAGACGTTTATTCATCCAGCACAAAGGGAACGGGTTGCAGGAGAAACACTTACTCTGTGTTCTCAGTCTGTTTCCTAGTGCCGGTTTGAAGTGCCTGCCGTTTTCACTGTAAAACCGAGTTGGAGCTTGTACCTCACCATATATACGTATGCAGTGGTGTTTGCAACTGTAAAGAAACTTTGTGTTCCCTTCAAGCGAGTTGAAGGATGGCTTTCACACACACTTATCTCTCAGAACTGAGCATGTGGAGAGACGTTCGTTCATCCAGCACAAAGGGAACGGGTTGCAGGAGAAACACTTCCACTGTGTTCTCATTCTGTTTCCTAGTGCCGGTTTGAAGTGCCTGCCGTTTTCACTGAAAAACCGAGTTGGAGCTTGTAGCTCCCCTTATATATGTATGGAGTGGAGTTGGCAACTGAAAAGAAACTGTGTGTTCCCTTCAAGCTAGGTGAAGGACGGCTTTCACACACACTTATCTCTCAGAACTGAGCATGTGGAGAGACGTTCGTTCATCCAGCACAAAGGGAACGGGTTGCAGGAGAAACACTTACTCTGTGTTCTCAGTGTGTTTCCTAGTGCCGGTTTGAAGTGCCTGCCGTTTTCACTGTAAAACCGAGTTGGAGCTTGTACCTCCCCATATATATGTATGGAGTGGAGTTTGCAACTGAAAAGAACCTTTGTGTTCCCTACAAGCTAGGTGAAGGACGGCTTTCACACACACTTATCTCTCAGAACTGAGCATGTGGAGAGACGTTCGTTCATCCACCACAAAGGGAACGGGTTGCAGGAGAAACACTTCCTCTGTGTTCTCAGTCTGTTTCCTAGGGCCGGTATGAAGTGCCTGCCGTTTTCACTGTAAAACCGAGTTGGAGCTAGTAGCTCCCCATATATATGTATGGAATGGAGTTTGCAACTGATAAGAAACTGTGTGTTCCCTTCAAGCTAGGTGAAGGACGGCTTTCATACACAATTTTCTCTCAGAACTGAGCATGTGGAGAGACGTTCGTTCTTCCAGCACAAAGGGAACGGGTTGCAGGAGATACACTTACTCTGTGTTCTCAGTCTGTTTCCTAGGGCCGGTTTGAAGTGCCTGCCGTTTTCACTGTAAAACCGATTTGGAGATTGTAGCTCCCCATATATATGTATGGAGTGGAGTTTGCAACTGAAAAGAAACTGTGTGTTCCCTTCAAGCTAGCTGAAGGACGGCTTTCACACACACTTATCTCTCAGAACTGAGCATGTGGAGAGACGTTCGTTCATCCAGCACAAAGGGAACGGGTTGCAGGAGAAACACTTCCACTGTGTTCTCATTCTGTTCCCTAGTGCCGGTTTGAAGTGCCTGCCGTTTTCACTGTAAAACCGAGTTGGAGCTTGGAACTCCCCATATATATGTATGGAGTGGAGTTTGCAACTGAAAAGAAACTTGGTGTTCCCTTCAAGCTCGCTGAAAGACGGCTTTCACACACACTTATCTCTCAGAACTGAGCATGTGGAGAGACGTTCGTTCATCCAGCACAAAGGGAACGGGTTGCAGGAGAAACCCTTACTCTGGTTTCTCAGTCTGTTTCCTAGTGCCGGTTTGAAGTGCCTGCCGTTTTCACTGTAAAACCGAGTTGGAGCTTGTTCTTCCCCATATATATTTATGGAGTGCAGTTTGCAACTTAAAAGAAACTTTGTGTTCCCTTCAAGCTAGTGAAGGACGGCTTTCACACACACTTATCTATCAGAACTGAGCATGTCTAGAGACGTTCGTTCATCCAGCACAAAGGGAACGGGTTGCAGGAGAAACCCTTACTCTGGTTTCTCAGTCTGTTTCCTAGTGCCGGTTTGAAGTGCCTGCCGTTTTCACTGTAAAACCGAGTTGGAGCTTGGACCTCCCCATATATATGTATGGAGTGGAGTTTGCTACTGAAAAGGAACTTTGTGTTCCCTTAAAGTTAGGTGAAGGACGACTTTCACACACACTTATCTCTCCGAACTGAGCATGTGGAGAGACGTTCGTTCATCCAGCACAAAGGGAACGGGGTGCAGCCGAAACACTTACTCTGTGTTCTCAGTCTGTTTCCTAGTGCCGTTTTGAAGTGCCTGCCGTTTTCACTGTAAATCCGAGTTGGAGCTTGGACCTCCCCATATATATGTATGGAGTGCAGTTTGCAACTGAAAAGAAATTTTGTGTTCCCTTCAAGCTAGCTGAAGGACGGCTTTCAGACACACTTATCTCTCAGAACTAAGCATGTGGAGAGACGTTCGTTCATCCAGCACAAAGGGAACGGGTTGCAGGAGAAACCCTTACTCTGGTTTCTCAGTCTGTTTCCTAGTGCCGGTTTGAAGTGCCTGCCGTTTTCACTGTAAAGCCGAGTTGGGGCTTGGACTTCCCCATATATATGTATGGAGTGGAGTTTGCAAATGAAAAGAAACTTTGTGTTCCCTTCAAGCTAGCTGAAGTACGGCTTTCACACACACTTATCTCTCAGAACTGACCATGTGGAGAGACGTTCGTTCATCCAGCACAAAGGGAACGGGTTGCAGGAGAAACCCTTACTCTGGTTTCTCAGTCTGTTTCCTAGTGCCGGTTTGAAGTGCCTGCCGTTTTCACTGTAAAACCGAGTTGGAGCTTGTTCTTCCCCATATATATGTATGGAGTGGAGTTTGCAACTGAATAGAAACTTTGTGTTCCCTTCAAGCTAGTGAAGGACGGCTTTCACACACACTTATCTCTCAGAACTGAGCATGTGGAGAGACGTTCGTTCATCCAGCACAATGGGAACGGGTTGCAGGAGAAACACTTACTCTGTGTTCTCAGTCTTTCCTAGTGCCGGTTTGAAGTGCCTGCCGTTTTCACTGTAAAACCGAGTTGGAGCTTGTACCTCCCCATATATATTTATGGAGTGGAATTTGCAACTGAAAAGAAACTTTGTGTTCCCTTCAAGCTAGGTGAAGGACGGCTTTCACACACATTTATCTCTCAGAACTGAGCATGTGGAGAGACGTTCGTTCATCCAGCACAAAGGGAACGGGTTGTAGGAGAAACACTTACTCTGTGTTCTCGGTCTGTTTCCTAGGGCCGGTTTGAAGTGCCTGCCGTTTTCACTGTAAAACCGAGTTGGAGCTAGTAGCTCCCAATATATATGTATGGAGTGGAGTTTGCAACTGAAAAGAAACTGTGTGTTCCCTTCAAGCTAGCTGAAGGCCGGCTTTCACACACACTTATCTCTCAGAACTGAGCATGTGGAGAGACGTTTGTTCATCCAGCACAAAGGGAACGGGTTGCAGGAGAAACACTTACTCTGTGTTCTCAGTCTGTTTCCTAGTGCCGGTTTGAAGTGCCTGCCGTTTTCACTGAAAAACCGAGTTAGAGCTTGTACCTCCCCTTATATATGTATGGAGTGGAGTTGGCAACTGAAAAGAAACTGTGTGTTCCCTTCAAGCTAGGTGAAGGACGGCTTTCACACACACTTATCTCTCAGAACTGAGCATGTGGAGAGACGTTCGTTCATCCAGCACAAAGGGAACGGGTTGCAGGAGAAACACTTACTCTGAGTTCTCAGTGTGTTTCCTACGGCCGGTTTGATGTGCCTGCCGTTTTCACTGTAAAACCGAGTTGGAGCTTGTACCTCCCCATATATATGTATGGAGTGGAGTTTGTAACTGAAAAGAAACTGTGTGTTCCCTACAAGCTAGGTGAAGGACGTCTTTCACACACACTTATCTCTCAGAACTGAGCATGTGGAGAGACGTTCGTTCATCGACCACAAAGGGAACGGGTTGCAGGAGAAACACTTCCTCTGTGTTCTCAGTCTGTTTCCTAGGGCCGGTATGAAGTGCCTGCCGTTTTCACTGTAAAACCGAGTTGGAGCTAGTAGCTCCCCATATATATGTATGGAGTGGAGTTTGCAATGATAAGAAACTGTGTGTTCCCTTCAAGCTAGGTGAAGGACGGCTTTCATACACACTTATCTCTCAGAACTGAGCATGTCGTGAGACGTTCGTTCATCCAGCACAAATGGAACGGTTTGCAGGAGAAACACTTACTCTGTGTTCTCAGTCTGTTTCCTAGGGCCGGTTTGAAGTGCCTGCCGTTTTCAATGTAACACCGAGTTGGAGCTTGTAGCTCCCCATATATATGTATGGAGTGGAGTTTGCAACTGAAAAGAAACTTTGTGTTCCCTTCAAGCTAGCTGAAGGACGGCTTTCACACACAATTTTCTCTCAGAACTGAGCATGTGGAGAGACGTTCGTTCATCCAGCACAAAGGGAACGGGTTGCAGGAGAAACACTTACTCTGTGTTCTCAGTCTGTTTCCTAGGGCCGGTTTGAACTGCCTGTCGTTTTCACTGTAAAACCGAATTGGAGCTAGTAGCTATCCATATATATGTATGGAGTGGAGTTTGCAACTGAAAAGAAACTGTGTGTTCCCTTCAAGCTAGCTGAAGGACGGCTTTCACACACACTTATCTCTCAGAACTGAGCATGTGGAGAGACGTTTATTCATCCAGCACAAAGGGAACGGGTTGCAGGAGAAACACTTACTCTGTGTTCTCAGTCTGTTTCCTAGTGCCGGTTTGAAGTGCCTGCCGTTTTCACTGTAAAACCGAGTTGGAGCTTGTACCTCACCATATATACGTATGCAGTGGTGTTTGCAACTGTAAAGAAACTTTGTGTTCCCTTCAAGCGAGTTGAAGGATGGCTTTCACACACACTTATCTCTCAGAACTGAGCATGTGGAGAGACGTTCGTTCATCCAGCACAAAGGGAACGGGTTGCAGGAGAAACACTTCCACTGTGTTCTCATTCTGTTTCCTAGTGCCGGTTTGAAGTGCCTGCCGTTTTCACTGAAAAACCGAGTTGGAGCTTGTAGCTCCCCTTATATATGTATGGAGTGGAGTTGGCAACTGAAAAGAAACTGTGTGTTCCCTTCAAGCTAGGTGAAGGACGGCTTTCACACACACTTATCTCTCAGAACTGAGCATGTGGAGAGACGTTCGTTCATCCAGCACAAAGGGAACGGGTTGCAGGAGAAACACTTACTCTGTGTTCTCAGTGTGTTTCCTAGTGCCGGTTTGAAGTGCCTGCCGTTTTCACTGTAAAACCGAGTTGGAGCTTGTACCTCCCCATATATATGTATGGAGTGGAGTTTGCAACTGAAAAGAACCTTTGTGTTCCCTACAAGCTAGGTGAAGGACGGCTTTCACACACACTTATCTCTCAGAACTGAGCATGTGGAGAGACGTTCGTTCATCCACCACAAAGGGAACGGGTTGCAGGAGAAACACTTCCTCTGTGTTCTCAGTCTGTTTCCTAGGGCCGGTATGAAGTGCCTGCCGTTTTCACTGTAAAACCGAGTTGGAGCTAGTAGCTCCCCATATATATGTATGGAATGGAGTTTGCAACTGATAAGAAACTGTGTGTTCCCTTCAAGCTAGGTGAAGGACGGCTTTCATACACAATTTTCTCTCAGAACTGAGCATGTGGAGAGACGTTCGTTCTTCCAGCACAAAGGGAACGGGTTGCAGGAGATACACTTACTCTGTGTTCTCAGTCTGTTTCCTAGGGCCGGTTTGAAGTGCCTGCCGTTTTCACTGTAAAACCGATTTGGAGATTGTAGCTCCCCATATATATGTATGGAGTGGAGTTTGCAACTGAAAAGAAACTGTGTGTTCCCTTCAAGCTAGCTGAAGGACGGCTTTCACACACACTTATCTCTCAGAACTGAGCATGTGGAGAGACGTTCGTTCATCCAGCACAAAGGGAACGGGTTGCAGGAGAAACACTTCCACTGTGTTCTCATTCTGTTCCCTAGTGCCGGTTTGAAGTGCCTGCCGTTTTCACTGTAAAACCGAGTTGGAGCTTGGAACTCCCCATATATATGTATGGAGTGGAGTTTGCAACTGAAAAGAAACTTGGTGTTCCCTTCAAGCTCGCTGAAAGACGGCTTTCACACACACTTATCTCTCAGAACTGAGCATGTGGAGAGACGTTCGTTCATCCAGCACAAAGGGAACGGGTTGCAGGAGAAACCCTTACTCTGGTTTCTCAGTCTGTTTCCTAGTGCCGGTTTGAAGTGCCTGCCGTTTTCACTGTAAAACCGAGTTGGAGCTTGTTCTTCCCCATATATATTTATGGAGTGCAGTTTGCAACTTAAAAGAAACTTTGTGTTCCCTTCAAGCTAGTGAAGGACGGCTTTCACACACACTTATCTATCAGAACTGAGCATGTCTAGAGACGTTCGTTCATCCAGCACAAAGGGAACGGGTTGCAGGAGAAACCCTTACTCTGGTTTCTCAGTCTGTTTCCTAGTGCCGGTTTGAAGTGCCTGCCGTTTTCACTGTAAAACCGAGTTGGAGCTTGGACCTCCCCATATATATGTATGGAGTGGAGTTTGCTACTGAAAAGGAACTTTGTGTTCCCTTAAAGTTAGGTGAAGGACGACTTTCACACACACTTATCTCTCCGAACTGAGCATGTGGAGAGACGTTCGTTCATCCAGCACAAAGGGAACGGGGTGCAGCCGAAACACTTACTCTGTGTTCTCAGTCTGTTTCCTAGTGCCGTTTTGAAGTGCCTGCCGTTTTCACTGTAAATCCGAGTTGGAGCTTGGACCTCCCCATATATATGTATGGAGTGCAGTTTGCAACTGAAAAGAAATTTTGTGTTCCCTTCAAGCTAGCTGAAGGACGGCTTTCAGACACACTTATCTCTCAGAACTAAGCATGTGGAGAGACGTTCGTTCATCCAGCACAAAGGGAACGGGTTGCAGGAGAAACCCTTACTCTGGTTTCTCAGTCTGTTTCCTAGTGCCGGTTTGAAGTGCCTGCCGTTTTCACTGTAAAGCCGAGTTGGGGCTTGGACTTCCCCATATATATGTATGGAGTGGAGTTTGCAAATGAAAAGAAACTTTGTGTTCCCTTCAAGCTAGCTGAAGTACGGCTTTCACACACACTTATCTCTCAGAACTGACCATGTGGAGAGACGTTCGTTCATCCAGCACAAAGGGAACGGGTTGCAGGAGAAACCCTTACTCTGGTTTCTCAGTCTGTTTCCTAGTGCCGGTTTGAAGTGCCTGCCGTTTTCACTGTAAAACCGAGTTGGAGCTTGTTCTTCCCCATATATATGTATGGAGTGGAGTTTGCAACTGAATAGAAACTTTGTGTTCCCTTCAAGCTAGTGAAGGACGGCTTTCACACACACTTATCTCTCAGAACTGAGCATGTGGAGAGACGTTCGTTCATCCAGCACAAAAGGAACGGGTTGCAGGAGAAACCCTTACTCTGGTTTCTCAGTCTGTTTCCTAGTGCCGGTTTGAAGTGCCTGCCGTTTTCACTGTAAAACCGAGTTGGGGCTTGTACCTCCCCATATATAAGTATGGAGTGGAGTTTGCAACTGAAAAGAAACTTTGTGTTCCCTTCAAGCTAGGTGAAGGACGGCTTTCACACACACTTATCTCTCAGAACTGAGCATGTGGAGAGACGTTCGTTCATCCAGCACAATGGGAACGGGTTGCAGGAGAAACACTTACTCTGTGTTCTCAGTCTGTTTCCTAGTGCCGGTTTGAAGTGCCTGCCGTTTTCACTGCAAAACCGAGTTGGAGCTTGTACCTCCCCATATATATGTATGGAGTGGAGTTTGCAACTGAAAAGAAACTTTGTGTTCCCTTCAAGCTAGGTGAAGGACGGCTTTCACACACACTTATCTCTCAGAACTGAGCATGTGGAGAGACGTTCGTTCATCCAGCACAAAGGGAACGGGTTGCAGGAGATACACTTACTCAGTGTTCTCAGTCTGTTTCCTAAGGCCGGTTTGAAGTGCCTGCCGTTTTCACTGTAAAACCGAGTTGGAGATTGTAACTCCCCATATATATGTATTGAGTGGAGTTTGCAACTGAAAAGAAACTGTGTGTTCCCTTCAAGCTAGCTGAAGGACGGCTTTCACACACACATCTCTCAGAACTGAGCATGTGGAGAGACGTTCGTTCATCCAGCACAATGGGAACGGGTTGCAGGAGAAACACTTACTCTGTGTTCTCAGTCTGTTTCCAAGTGCCGGTTTGAAGTGCCTGCCGTTTTCACTGTAAAACCGAGTTGGAGCTTGTACCTCCCCATATATATGTATGGAGTGGAGTTTGCAACTGAAAAGAAACTTTGTGTTCCCTTCAATCTAGGTGAAGGACGGCTTTCAAACACACTTATCTCTCAGAACTGAGCATGTGGAGAGACGTTCGTTCATCCAGCACAAAGGGAACGCGTTGCAGGTGAAACACTTACTCTGTGTTCTCAGTCTGTTTCCTAGGGCCGGTTTGAAGATCCTGCCGTTTTCACTTTAAAACCGAGTTGGAGCTTGTAGCTCCCCATATATATGTATGGAGTGGAGTTTGCAACTGAAAAGAAACTGTGTGTTCCCTTCAAGCTAGCTGAAGGACGGCTTTCACACACACTTATCTCTCAGAACTGAGCATGTGGAGAGACGTTCGTTCATCCAGCACAATGGGAACGGGTTGCAGGAGAAACCCTTACTCTGTGTTCTCAGTCTTTCCTAGTGCCGGTTTGAAGTGCCTGCCGTTTTCACTGTAAAACCGAGTTGGAGCTTGTACCTCCCCATATATATTTATGGAGTGGAATTTGCAACTGAAAAGAAACTTTGTGTTCCCTTCAAGCTAGGTGAAGGACGGCTTTCACACACATTTATCTCTCAGAACTGAGCATGTGGAGAGACGTTCGTTCATCCAGCACAAAGGGAACGGGTTGTAGGAGAAACACTTACTCTGTGTTCTCAGTCTGTTTCCTACGGCCGGTTTGAAGTGCCTGCCGTTTTCACTGTAAAACCGAGTTGGAGCTAGTAGCTCCCAATATATATGTATGGAGTGGAGTTTGCAACTGAAAAGAAACTGTGTGTTCCCTTCAAGCTAGCTGAAGGACGGCTTTCACACACACTTATCTCTCAGAACTGAGCATGTGAAGAGACGTTTGTTCATCCAGCACAAAGGGAACGGGTTGCAGGAGAAACACTTACTCTGTGTTCTCAGTCTGTTTCCTAGTGCCGGTTTGAAGTGCCTGCCGTTTTCACTGTAAAACCGAGTTGGAGCTTGTAGCTCCCCATATATATGTATGGAGTGGAGTTTGCAACTGAAAAGAAACTGTGTGTTCCCTTCAAGCTAGCTGAAGGACGGCTTTCACACACACTTATCTTTCAGAACTGAGCATGTGGAGAGACGTTCGTTCATCCAGCACAAAGGGAACGGGTTGCAGGAGAAACACTTCCACTGTGTTCTCATTCTGTTCCCTAGTGCCGGTTTGAAGTGCCTGCCGTTTTCACTGTAAAACCGAGTTGGAGCTTGTAGCTCCCCATATATATGTATGGAGTGGAGTTTGCAACTGAAAAGAAACTTGGTGTTCCCTTCAAGCTAGCTGAAGGACGGCTTTCACACACACTTATCTCTCAGAACTGAGCATGTGGAGAGACGTTCGTTCATCCAGCACAAAGGGAACGGGTTGCAGGAGAAACCCTTACTCTGGTTTCTCAGTCTGTTTCCTAGTGCCGGTTTGAAGTGCCTGCTGTTTTCACTGTAAAACCGAGTTGGAGCTTGTTCTTCCCCATATATATTTATGGAGTGCAGTTTGCAACTTAAAAGAAACTTTGTGTTCCCTTCAAGCTAGTGAAGGACGGCTTTCACACACACTTATCTCTCAGAACTGAGCATGTCTAGAGACGTTCGTTCATCCAGCACAAATGGAACGGGTTGCAGGAGAAACCCTTACTCTGGTTTCTCAGTCTGTTTCCTAGTGCCGGTTTGAAGTGCCTGCCGTTTTCACTGTAAAACCGAGTTGGAGCTTGGACCTCCCCATATATATGTATGGAGTGGAGTTTGCTACTGAAAAGGAACTTTGTGTTCCCTTAAAGTTAGGTGAAGGACGACTTTCACACACACTTATCTCTCCGAACTGAGCATGTGGAGAGACGTTCGTTCATCCAGCACAAAGGGAACGGGGTGCAGCCGAAACACTTACTCTGTGTTCTCAGTCTGTTTCCTAGTGCCGTTTTGAAGTGCCTGCCGTTTTCACTGTAAATCCGAGTTGGAGCTTGGACCTCTCCATATATATGTATGGAGTGCAGTTTGCAACTGAAAAGAAATTTTGTGTTCCCTTCAAGCTAGCTGAAGGACGGCTTTCAGACACACTTATCTCTCAGAACTAAGCATGTGGAGAGACGTTCGTTCATCCAGCACAAAGGGAACGGGTTGCAGGTGAAACCCTTACTCTGGTTTCTCAGTCTGTTTCCTAGTGCCGGTTTGAAGTGCCTGCCGTTTTCACTGTAAAACCGAGTTGGAGCTTGTTCTTCCCCATATATATGTATGGAGTGGAGTTTGCAACTGAATAGAAACTTTGTGTTCCCTTCAAGCTAGTGAAGGACGGCTTTCACACACACTTATCTCTCAGAACTGAGCATGTGGAGAGACGTTCGTTCATCCAGCACAAAAGGAACGGGTTGCAGGAGAAACCCTTACTCTGGTTTCTCAGTCTGTTTCCTAGTGCCGGTTTGAAGTGCCTGCCGTTTTCACTGTAAAACCGAGTTGGGGCTTGTACCTCCCCATATATAAGTATGGAGTGGAGTTTGCAACTGAAAAGAAACTTTGTGTTCCCTTCAAGCTAGGTGAAGGACGGCTTTCACACACACTTATCTCTCAGAACTGAGCATGTGGAGAGACGTTCGTTCATCCAGCACAATGGGAACGGGTTGCAGGAGAAACACTTACTCTGTGTTCTCAGTCTGTTTCCTAGTGCCGGTTTGAAGTGCCTGCCGTTTTCACTGCAAAACCGAGTTGGAGCTTGTACCTCCCCATATATATGTATGGAGTGGAGTTTGCAACTGAAAAGAAACTTTGTGTTCCCTTCAAGCTAGGTGAAGGATGGCTTTCACACACACTTATCTCTCAGAACTGAGCATGTGGAGAGACGTTCGTTCATCCAGCACAAAGGGAAGGGGTTGCAGGAGATACACTTACTCAGTGTTCTCAGTCTGTTTCCTAGGGCCGGTTTGAAGTGCCTGCCGTTTTCACTGTAAAACCGAGTTGGAGATTGTAACTCCCCATATATATATATGGAGTGGAGTTTGCAACTGAAAAGAAACTGTGTGTTCCCTTCAAGCTAGCTGAAGGACGGCTTTCACACACACTTATCTCTCAGAACTGAGCATGTGGAGAGACGTTCGTTCATCCAGCACAATGGGAACGGGTTGCAGGAGAAACACTTACTCTGTGTTCTCAGTCGTTTTCCTAGTGCCGGTTTGAAGTGCCTGCCGTTTTCACTGTAAAACCGAGTTGGAGCTTGTACCTCCCCATATATATTTATGGAGTGGAGTTTGCAACTGAAAAGAAACTGTGTGTTCCCTTCAAGCTAGCTGAAGGACGGCTTTCACACACACTTATCTCTCAGAACTGAGCATGTGGAGAGACGTTCGTTCATCCAGCACAAAGGGAGCAGGTTGCAGGAGAAACCCTTACTCTGCTTTATCAGTCTGTTTTCTAGTGCCGGTTAGAAGTGCCTGCCGTTTTCACTGTAAAACCGAGTTGTAGCTTGGACCTCCCCATATATATGTATGGAGTGGAGTTTGCAACTGAAAAGAAACTTTGTGTTCCCTTCAAGCTAGCTGAAGGACGGCTTTCACACACACTTATCTCTCAGAACTGAGCATGTGGAGAGACGTTCGTTCATCCAGCACAAAGGGAGCGGGTTGCAGGAGAAACCCTTACTCTGGTTTCTCAGTCTGTTTCCTAGTGCCGGTTTGAAGTGCCTGCCGTTTTCACTGTAAAACCGAGTTGGAGCTTGTTCTTCCCCATATATATTTATGGAGTGCAGTTTGCAACTTAAAAGAAACTTTGTGTTCCCTTCAAGCTAGTGAAGGACGGCTTTCACACACACTTATCTCTCAGAACTGAGCATGTCTAGAGACGTTCGTTCATCCAGCACAAAGGGAACGGGTTGCAGGAGAAACCCTTACTCTGGTTTCTCAGTCTGTTTCCTAGTGCCGGTTTGAAGTGCCTGCCGTTTTCACTGTAAAACCGAGTTGGAGCTTGGACCTCCCCATATATATGTATGGAGTGGAGTTTGCTACTGAAAAGGAACTTTGTGTTCCCTTAAAGTTAGGTGAAGGACGACTTTCACACACACTTATCTCTCAGAACTGAGCATGTGGAGAGACGTTCGTTCATCCAGCGCAAAGGGAGCGGGTTGCAGGGGAAACCCTTACTCTGGATTCTCAGTCTGTTCCCTAGTGCCGGTTTGAAGTGCCTGCCGTTTTCACTGTAAATCCGAGTTGGAGCTTGGACCTCCCCATATATATGTATGGAGTGCAGTTTGCAACTGAAAAGAAACTTTGTGCTCCCTTCAAGCTAGGTGAAGGACGGCTTTCACACACACTTATCTCTCAGAACTTAGCATGTGGAGAGACTTTCGTTCATCCAGCACAAAGGGAACGGGTTGCAGGAGTAACACTTACTCTGTGTTCTCAGTCTGTTTCCTACGGCCGGTTGGAAGTGCCTGCCGTTTTCACTGTAAAACCGAGTTGGAGCTTGTAGCTCCCCATATATATGTATGGAGTGGAGTTTGCAACAGAAAAGAAACTGTGTGTTCCCTTCAAGCTAGCTGAAGGACGGCTTTCACACACACTTATCTCTCAGAACTGAGCATGTGGAGAGACGTTCGTTCATCCAGCACAATGGGAACGGGTTGCAGGTGAAACACTTACTCTGTGTTCTCAGTCTGTTTCCTAGTGCCGGTTTGAAGTGCCTGCCGTTTTCACTGTAAAACCGAGTTGGAGCTTGTACCTCCCCATATATATTTATGGAGTGGAATTTGCAACTGAAAAGAAACTTTGTGTTCCCTTCAAGCTAGGTGAAGGACGGCTTTCACACACATTTATCTCTCAGAACTGAGCATGTGGAGAGCCGTTCGTTCATCCAGCACAAAGGGAACGGGTTGCAGGAGAAACACTTACTCTGTGTTCTCAGTCTGTTTCCTAGGGCCGGTTTGAAGTGCCTTCCGTTTTCACTGTAAAACCGAGTTGGAGCTTGTAGCTCCCCATATATATGTATGGAGTGGAGTTTGCAACTGAAAAGAAACTGTGTGTTCCCTTCAAGCTAGCTGAAGGACGGCTTTCACACACACTTATCTCTCAGAACTGAGCATGTGGAGAGACGTTCGTTCATCCAGCACAAAGGGAACGGGTTGCAGGAGAAACACTTCCACTGTGTTCTCATTCTGTTTCCTAGTGCCGGTTTGAAGTGCCTGCCGTTTTCACTGAAAAACCGAGTTGGAGCTTGTAGCTCCCCTTATATATGTATGGAGTGGAGTTGGCAACTGAAAAGAAACTGTGTGTTCCCTTCAAGCTAGGTGAAGGACGGCTTTCACACACACTTATCTCTCAGAACTGAGCATGTGGAGAGACGTTCGTTCATCCAGCACAAAGGGAACGGGTTGCAGGAGAAACCCTTACTCTGCTTTATCAGTCTGTTTCCTAGTGCCGGTTTGAAGTGCCTGCCGTTTTCACTGTAAAACCGAGTTGTAGCTTGGACCTCCCCATATATATGTATGGAGTGGAGTTTGCAACTGAAAAGAAACTTTGTGTTCCCTTCAAGCTAGCTGAAGGACGGCTTTCACACACACTTATCTCTCAGAACTGAGCATGTGGAGAGACGTTCGTTCATCCAGCACAAAGGGAGCGGGTTGCAGGAGAAACCCTTACTCTGGTTTCTCAGTCTGTTTCCTAGTGCCGGTTTGAAGTGCCTGCCGTTTTCACTGTAAAACCGAGTTGGAGCTTGTTCTTCCCCATATATATTTATGGAGTGCAGTTTGCAACTTAAAAGAAACTTTGTGTTCCCTTCAAGCTAGTGAAGGACGGCTTTCACACACACTTATCTCTCAGAACTGAGCATGTCTAGAGACGTTCGTTCATCCAGCACAAAGGGAACAGGTTGCAGGAGAAACCCTTACTCTGGTTTCTCAGTCTGTTTCCTAGTGCCGGTTTGAAGTGCCTGCCGTTTTCACTGTAAAACCGAGTTGGAGCTTGGACCTCCCCATATATATGTATGGAGTGGAGTTTGCTACTGAAAAGGAACTTTGTGTTCCCTTAAAGTTAGGTGAAGGACGACTTTCACACACACTTATCTCTCAGAACTGAGCATGTGGAGAGATGTTCGTTCATCCAGCGCAAAGGGAGCGGGTTGCAGGAGAAACCCTTACTCTGGATTCTCAGTCTATTCCCTAGTGCCGGTTTGAAGTGCCTGCCGTTTTCACTGTAAATCCGAGTTGGAGCTTGGACCTCCCCATATATATGTATGGAGTGCAGTTTGCAACTGAAAAGAAACTTTGTGTTCCCTTCAAGCTAGCTGAAGGACGGCTTTCAGACACACTTATCTCTCAGAACTGAGCATGTGGAGAGACGTTCGTTCATCCAGCACAAAGGGAACGGGTTGCAGGTGAAACCCTTACTCTGGTTTCTCAGTCTGTTTCCTAGTGCCGGTTTGAAGTGCCTGCCGTTTTCACTGTAAAACCGAGTTGGGGCTTGGACCTCCCCATATATATGTATGGAGTGGAGTTTGCAAATGAAAAGAAACTTTGTGTTCCCTTCAAGCTAGCTGAAGTACGGCTTTCACACACACTTATCTCTCAGAACTGACCATGTGGAGAGACGTTCGTTCATCCAGCACAAAGGGAACGGGTTGCAGGAGAAACCCTTACTCTGGTTTCTCAGTCTGTTTCCTAGTGCCGGTTTGAAGTGCCTGCCGTTTTCACTGTAAAACCGACTTGGAGCTTGTTCTTCCCCATATATATGTATGGAGTGGAGTTTGCAACTGAATAGAAACTTTGTGTTCCCTTCAAGCTAGTGAAGGACGGCTTTCACACACACTTATCTCTCAGAACTGAGCATGTGGAGAGACGTTCGTTCATCCAGCACAAAAGGAACGGGTTGCAGGAGAAACCCTTACTCTGGTTTCTCAGTCTGTTTCCTAGTGCCGGTTTGAAGTGCTTGCCGTTTTCACTGTAAAACCGAGTTGGGGCTTGTACCTCCCCATATATAAGTATGGAGTGGAGTTTGCAACTGAAAAGAAACTTTGTGTTCCCTTCAAGCTAGGTGAAGGACGGCCTTCACACACACTTATCTCTCAGAACTTAGCATGTGGAGAGACTTTCGTTCATCCAGCACAAAGGGAACGGGTTGCAGGAGAAACACTTACTCTGTGTTCTCAGTCTGTTTCCTACGGCCGGTTTGAAGTGCCTGCCGTTTTCACTGTAAAACCGAGTTGGAGCTTATAGCTCCCCATATATATGTATGGAGTGGAGTTTGTAACTGAAAAGAAACTGTGTGTTCCCTTCAAGCTAGCTGAAGGACGGCTTTCACACACACTTATCTCTCAGAACTGAGCATGTGGAGAGACGTTCGTTCATCCAGCACAATGGGAACGGGTTGCAGGAGAAACACTTACTCAGTGTTCTCAGTCTGTTTCCTAGGGCCGGTTTGAAGTGCCTGACGTTTTCACTGTAAAACCGAGTTGGAGCTTGTAGCTCCCCGTATATATGTATGAAGTGGAGTTTGCAACTGAAAAGAAACTGTGTGTTCCCTTCAAGCTAGCTGAAGGACGGCTTTCACACACACTTATCTCTCAGAACTGAGCATGTGGAGAGACGTTCGTTCATCCAGCACAATGGGAACGGGTTGCAGGAGAAACACTTACTCTGTGTTCTCAGTCTGTTTCCTAGTGCCGGTTTGAAGTGCCTGCCGTTTTCACTGTAAAACCGAGTTGGAGCTTGTACATCCCCATATATATTTATGGAGTGGAATTTGCAACTGAAAAGAAACTTTGTGTTCCCTTCAAGCTAGGTGAAGGACGGCTTTCACACACATTTATCTCTCAGAACTGAGCATGTGGAGAGACGTTCGTTCATCCAGCACAAAGGGAACGGGTTGCAGGAGAAACCCTTACTCTGGTTTCTCAGTCTGTTTCCTAGTGCCGGTTTGAAGTGCCTGCCGTTTTCACTGTAAAACCGAGTTGGAGCTTGGACCTCCCCATATATATGTATGGAGTGGAGTTTGCTACTGAAAAGGAACTTTGTGTTCCCTTAAAGTTAGGTGAAGGACGACTTTCACACACACTTATCTCTCAGAACTGAGCATGTGGAGAGACGTTCGTTCATCCAGCGCAAAGGGAGCGGGTTGCAGGAGAAACCCTTACTCTGGATTCTCAGTCTGTTCCCTAGTGCCGGTTTGAAGTGCCTGCCGTTTTCACTGTAAATCCGAGTTGGAGCTTGGACCTCCCCATATATATGTATGGAGTGCAGTTTGCAACTGAAAAGAAACTTTGTGCTCCCTTCAAGCTAGGTGAAGGACGGCTTTCACACACACTTATCTCTCAGAACTTAGCATGTGGAGAGACTTTCGTTCATCCAGCACAAAGGGAACGGGTTGCAGGAGTAACACTTACTCTGTGTTCTCAGTCTGTTTCCTACGGCCGGTTGGAAGTGCCTGCCGTTTTCACTGTAAAACCGAGTTGGAGCTTATAGCTCCCCATATATATGTATGGAGTGGAGTTTGTAACTGAAAAGAAACTGTGTGTTCCCTTCAAGCTAGGTGAAGGACGGCTTTCACACACACTTATCTCTCAGAACTGAGCATGTGGAGAGACGTTCGTTCATCCAGCACAATGGGAACGGGTTGCAGGAGAAACACTTACTCTGTGTTCTCAGTCTGTTTCCTAGTGCCGGTTTGAAGTGCCTGCCGTTTTCACTGCAAAACCGAGTTGGAGCTTGTACTTCCCCATATATATGTATGGAGTGGAGTTTGCAACTGAAAAGAAACTTTGTGATCCCTTCAAGCTAGGTGAAGGATGGCTTTCACACACACTTATCTCTCAGAACTGAGCATGTGGAGAGACGTTCGTTCATCCAGCACAAAGGGAACGGGTTGCAGGAGATACACTTACTCTGTGTTCTCAGTCTGTTTCCTAGGGCCGGTTTGAAGTGCCTGCCGTTTTCACTGTAAAACCGAGTTGGAGATAGTAACTCCCCATATATATATATGGAGTGGAGTTTGCAACTGAAAAGAAACTGTGTGTTCCCTTCAAGCTAGCTGAAGGACGGCTTTCACACACACTTATCTCTCAGAACTGAGCATGTGGAGAGACGTTCGTTCATCCAGCACAATGGGAACGGGTTGCAGGAGAAACACTTACTCTGTGTTCTCAGTCTGTTTCCAAGTGCCGGTTTGAAGTGCCTGCCGTTTTCACTGTAAAACCGAGTTGGAGCTTGTACCTCCCCATATATATGTATGGAGTGGAGTTTGCATCTGAAAAGAAACTTTGTGTTCCCTTCAATCTAGGTGAAGGACGGCTTTCAAACACACTTATCTCTCAGAACTGAGCATGTGGAGAGACGTTCGTTCATTCAGCACAAAGGGAACGGGTTGCAGGAGAAACACTTACTCTGTGTTCTCAGTCTGTTTCCTAGGGCCGGTTTGAAGATCCTGCCGTTTTCACTGTAAAACCGAGTTGGAGCTTGTAGCTCCCCATATATATGTATGGAGTGGAGTTAGCAACTGAAAAGAAACTGTGTGTTCCCTTCAAGCTAGCTGAAGGACGGCTTTCACACACACTTATCTCTCAGAACTGAGCATGTGGAGAGACGTTCGTTCATCCAGCACAATGGGAACGGGTTGCAGGAGAAACACTTACTCTGTGTTCTCAGTCTGTTTCCTAGTGCCGGTTTGAAGTGCCTGCCGTTTTCACTGTAAAACCGAGTTGGAGCTTGTACCTCCCCATATATATTTATGGAGTGGAATTTGCAACTGAAAAGAAACTTTGTGTTCCCTTCAAGCTAGGTGAAGGACGGCTTTCACACACATTTATCTCTCAGAACTGAGCATGTGGAGAGACGTTCGTTCATCCAGCACAAAGGGAACGGGTTGCAGGAGAAACACTTCCACTGTGTTCTCATTCTGTTTCCTAGGGCCGGTTTGAAGTGCCTGCCGTTTTCACTGTAAAACCGAGTTGGAGATAGTAACTCCCCATATATATATATGGAGTGGAGTTTGCAACTGAAAAGAAACTGTGTGTTCCCTTCAAGCTAGCTGAAGGACGGCTTTCACACACACTTATCTCTCAGAACTGAGCATGTGGAGAGACGTTCGTTCATCCAGCACAATGGGAACGGGTTGCAGGAGAAACACTTACTCTGTGTTCTCAGTCTGTTTCCAAGTGCCGGTTTGAAGTGCCTGCCGTTTTCACTGTAAAACCGAGTTGGAGCTTCTACCTCCCCATATATATGTATGGAGTGGAGTTTGCATCTGAAAAGAAACTTTGTGTTCCCTTCAATCTAGGTGAAGGACGGCTTTCAAACACACTTATCTCTCAGAACTGAGCATGTGGAGAGACGTTCGTTCATCCAGCACAAAGGGAACGGGTTGCAGGAGAAACACTTACTCTGTGTTCTCAGTCTGTTTCCTAGGGCCGGTTTGAAGATCCTGCCGTTTTCACTGTAAAACCGAGTTGGAGCTTGTAGCTCCCCATATATATGTATGGAGTGGAGTTTGCAACTGAAAAGAAACTGTGTGTTCCCTTCAAGCTAGCTGAAGGACGGCTTTCACACACACTTATCTCTCAGAATTGAGCATGTGGAGAGACGTTCGTTCATCCAGCACAATGGGAACGGGTTGCAGGAGAAACACTTTCTCTGTGTTCTCAGTCTGTTTCCTAGGGCCGGTTTGAAGATCCTGCCGTTTTCACTGTAAAACCGAGTTGGAGCTTGTAGCTCCCCATATATATGTATGGAGTGGAGTTAGCAACTGAAAAGAAACTGTGTGTTCCCTTCAAGCTAGCTGAAGGACGGCTTTCACACACACTTATCTCTCAGAACTGAGCATGTGGAGAGACGTTCGTTCATCCAGCACAATGGGAACGGGTTACAGGAGAAACACTTACTCTGTGTTCTCAGTCTGTTTCCTAGTGCCGGTTTGAAGTGCCTGCCGTTTTCACTGTAAAACCGAGTTGGAGCTTGTACCTCCCCATATATATTTATGGAGTAGAATTTGCAACTGAAAAGAAACTTTGTGTTCCCTTCAAGCTAGGTGAAGGACGGCTTTCACACACATTTATCTCTCAGAACTGAGCATGTGGAGAGACGTTCGTTCATCCAGCACAAAGGGAACGGGTTGCAGGAGAAACACTTCCACTGTGTTCTCATTCTGTTTCCTAGGGCCGGTTTGAAGTGCCTGCCGTTTTCACTGTAAAACCGAGTTGGAGATAGTAACTCCCCATATATATATATGGAGTAGAGTTTGCAACTGAAAAGAAACTGTGTGTTCCCTTCAAGCTAGCTGAAGGACGGCTTTCACACACACTTATCTCTCAGAACTGAGCATGTGGAGAGACGTTCGTTCATCCAGCACAAAGGGAACGGATTGCAGGAGAAACCCTTACTCTGCTTTATCAGTCTGTTTCCTAGTGCCGGTTTGAAGTGCCTGCCGTTTTCACTGTAAAACCGAGTTGTAGCTTGGACCTCCCCATATATATGTATGGAGTGGAGTTTGCAACTGAAAAGAAACTTTGTGTTCCCTTCAAGCTAGCTGAAGGACGGCTTTCACACACACTTATCTCTCAGAACTGAGCATGTGGAGAGACGTTCGTTCATCCAGCACAAAGGGAGCGGGTTGCAGGAGAAACCCTTACTCTGGATTCTCAGTCTGTTCCCTAGTGCCGGTTTGAAGTGCCTGCCGTTTTCACTGTAAAACCGAGTTGGAGCTTGGACCACCCCATATATATGTATGGAGTGGAGATTGCAACTGAAAAGAAACTTGGTGTTCCCTTCAAGCTAGCTGAAGGACGGCTTTCACACACACTTATCTCTCAGAACTGAGCATGTGGAGAGACGTTCGTTCATCCAGCACAAAGGGAACGGGTTGCAGGAGAAACCCTTACTCTGGTTTCTCAGTCTGTTTCCTAGTGCCGGTTTGAAGTGCCTGCCGTTTTCACTGTAAAACCGAGTTGGAGCTTGTTCTTCCCCATATATATGTATGGAGTGCAGTTTGCAACTTAAAAGAAACTTTGTGTTCCCTTCAAGCTAGTGAAGGACGGCTTTCACACACACTTATCTCTCAGAAATTAGCATGTCTAGAGACGTTCGTTCATCCAGCCCAAAGAGAACGGGTTGCAGGAGAAACCCTTACTCTGGTTTCTCAGTCTGTTTCCTAGTGCCGGTTTGAAGTGCCTGCCGTTTTCACTGTAAAACCGAGTTGGAGCTTGGACCTCCCCATATATATGTATGGAGTGGAGTTTGCTACTGAAAAGGAACTTTGTGTTCCCTTAAAGTTAGTTGAAGGACGACTTTCACACACACTTATCTCTCAGAACTGAGCATGTGGAGAGACGTTCGTTCATCCAGCGCAAAGGGAGCGGGTTGCAGGAGAAACCCTTACTCTGGATTCTCAGTCTGTTCCCTAGTGCCGGTTTGAAGTGCCTGCCGTTTTCACTGTAAATCCGAGTTGGAGCTTGGACCTACCCATATATATGTATGGAGTGCAGTTTGCAACTGAAAAGAAACTTTGTGTTCCCTTCAAGGTAGCTGAAGGACGGCTTTCAGACACACTTATCTCTCAGAACTGAGCATGTGGAGAGACGTTCGTTCATCCAGCACAAACGGAACGGGTTGCAGGTGAAACCCTTACTCTGGTTTCTCAGTCTGTTTCCTAGTGCCGGTTTGAAGTGCCTGCCGTTTTCACTGTAAAACCGAGTTGGGGCTTGGACCTCCCCATATATATTTATGGAGTGGAGTTTGCAAATGAAAAGAAACTTTGTGTTCCCTTCAAGCTAGCTGAAGTACGGCTTTCACACACACTTATCTCTCAGAACTGACCATGTGGAGAGACGTTCGTTCATCCAGCACAAAGGGAACGGGTTGCAGGAGAAACCCTTACTCTGGTTTCTCAGTCTGTTTCCTAGTGCCGGTTTGAAGTGCCTGCCGTTTTCACTGTAAAACCGACTTGGAGCTTGTTCTTCCCCATATATATGTATGGAGTGGAGTTTGCAACTGAATAGAAACTTTGTGTTCCCTTCAAGCTAGTGAAGGATGGCTTTCACACACACTTATCTCTCAGAACTGACCATGTGGAGAGACGTTCGTTCATCCAGCACAAAAGGAACGGGTTGCAGGAGAAACCCTTACTATGGTTTCTCAGTCTGTTTCCTAGTGCCGGTTTGAAGTGCCTGCCGTTTTCACTGTAAAACCGAGTTGGGGCTTGTACCTCCCCATATATAAGTATGGAGTGGAGTTTGCAACTGAAAAGAAACTTTGTGTTCCCTTCAAGCTAGGTGAAGGACGGCTTTCACACACACTTATCTCTCAGAACTTAGCATGTGGAGAGACTTTCGTTCATCCAGCACAAAGGGAACGGGTTGCAGGAGAAACACTTACTCTGTGTTCTCAGTCTGTTTCCTACGGCCGGTTTGAAGTGCCTGCCGTTTTCACTGTAAAACCGAGTTGGAGCTTATAGCTCCCCATATATATGTATGGAGTGGAGTTTGTAACTGAAAAGAAACTGTGTGTTCCCTTCAAGCTAGTTGAAGGACGGCTTTCACACACACTTATCTCTCAGAACTGAGCATGTGGAGAGACGTTCGTTCATCCAGCACAATGGGAACGGGTTGCAGGAGAAACACTTACTCTGTGTTCTCAGTCTGTTTCCTAGTGCCGGTTTGAAGTGCCTGCCGTTTTCACTGCAAAACCGAGTTGGAACTTGTACCTCCCCATATATATGTATGGAGTGGAGTTTGCAACTGAAAAGAAACTGTGTGTTCCCTTCAAGCTAGCTGAAGGACTGCTTTCACACACACTTATCTCTCAGAACTGAGCATGTGGAGAGACGTTCGTTCATCCAGCACAATGGGAACGGGTTGCAGGAGAAACACTTACTCTGTGTTCTCAGTCTGTTTCCTAGTGCCGGTTTGAAGTGCCTGCCGTTTTCACTGTAAAACCGAGTTGGAGCTTGTACCTCCCCATATATATTTATGGAGTGGAATTTGCAACTGAAAAGAAACTTTGTGTTCCCTTCAAGCTAGGTGAAGGACGGCTTTCACACACATTTATCTCTCAGAACTGAGCATGTGGAGAGACGTTCGTTCATCCAGCACAAAGGGAACGGGTTGCAGGAGAAACACTTACTCTGTGTTCTCAGTCTGTTTCCTAGGGCCGGTTTGAAGTGCCTGCCGTTTTCACTGTAAAACCGAGTTGGAGCTAGTAGCTCCCCATATATATGTATGGAGTGGAGTTTGCAACTGAAAAGAAACTGTGTGTTCCCTTCAAGCTAGCTGAAGGACGGCTTTCACACACACTTATCTCTCAGAACTGAGCAGGTGGAGAGACGTTTGTTCATCCAGCACAAAGGGAATGGGTTGCAGGAGAAACACTTACTCTGTGTTCTCAGTCTGTTTCCTAGTGCCGGTTTGAAGTGCCTGCCGTTTTCACTGTAAAACCGAGTTGGAGCTTGTAGCTCCCCATATATATGTATGGAGTGGAGTTTGCAACTGAAAAGAAACTGTGTGTTCCCTTCAAGCTAGCTGAAGGACGGCTTTCACACACAGTTATCTCTCAGAACTGAGCATGTGGAGAGACGTTCGTTCATCCAGCACAAAGGGAACGGGTTGCAGGAGAAACACTTCCACTGTGTTCTCTTTCTGTTTCCTAGTGCCGGTTTGAAGTGCCTGCCGTTTTCACTGTAAAACCGAGTTGGAGCTTGGACCTCCCCATATATATGTATGGAGTGGAAATTGCAACTGAAAAGAAACTTTGTGTTCCCTTCAAGCTAGGTGAAGCACGGCTTTCACACACACTTATCTCTCAGAACTGAGCATGTGGAGAGACGTTCGTTCATCCAGCACAAAGGGAACGGGTTGCAGGAGAAACCCTTACTCTGGTTTCTCAGTCTGTTTCCTAGTGCCGGTTTGAAGTGCCTGCCGTTTTCAATGTAAAACCGAGTTGGAGCTTGTTCTTCCCCATATATATGTATGGAGTGCAGTTTGCAACTTAAAAGAAACTTTGTGTTCTCTTCAAGCTAGTGAAGGACGGCTTTCACACACACTTATCTCTCAGAACTGAGCATGTCTAGAGACGTTCGTTCATCCAGCACAAAGGGAACGGGTTGCAGGAGAAACCCTTACTCTGGTTTCTCAGTCTGTTTCCTAGTGCCGGTTTGAAGTGCCTGCCGTTTTCACTGTAAAACCGAGTTGGAGCTTGGACCTCCCCATATATATGTATGGAGTGGAGTTTGCTACTGAAAAGGAACTTTGTGTTCCCTTAAAGTTAGGTGAAGGACGACTTTCACACACACTTATCTCTCAGAACTGAGCATGTGGAGAGACGTTCGTTCATCCAGCGCAAAGGGAGCGGGTTGCAGGAGAAACCCTTACTCTGGATTCTCAGTCTGTTCCCTAGTGCCGGTTTGAAGTGCCTGCCGTTTTCACTGTAAATCCGAGTTGGAGCTTGGACCTCCCCATATATATGTATGGAGTGCAGTTTGCAACTGAAAAGAAACTTTGTGCTCCCTTCAAGCTAGCTGAAGGACGGCTTTCACACACACTTATCTCTCAGAACTGACCATGTGGAGATACGTTCGTTCATCCAGCACAAAGGGAACGGGTTGCAGGAGAAACCCTTACTCTGGTTTCTCAGTCTGTTTCCTAGTGCCGGTTTGAAGTGCCTGCCGTTTCCACTGTAAAACCGAGTTGGAGCTTGGACATCCCCATATATATGTATGGAGTGGAGTTTGCAACTGAAAAGAAACTTTGTGTTCCCTTCAAGCTAGCTGAAGGACGGCTTTCACACACACTTATCTCTCAGAACTGAGCATGTGGAGAGACGTTCGTTCATCCAGCACAAAGGGAACGGGTTGCAGGAGAAACCCTTACTCTGGTTTATCAGTCTGTTTCCTAGTGCCGGTTTGAAGTGCCTGCCGTTTTCACTGTAAAACCGAGTTGGAGCTTGGACCTCCCCATATATATGTATGGAGTGCAGTTTGCAACTGAAAAGAAACTTTGTGTTCCCTTCAAGCTAGGTGAAGGACGGCTTTCACACACACTTATCTCTCAGAACTGAGCATGTGGAGAGACGTTCGTTCATCCAGCACAAAGGGAACGGGTTGCAGGAGAAACCCTTACTCTGGTTTATCAGTCTGTTTCCTAGTGCCGGTTTGAAGTGCCTGCCGTTTTCACTGTAAAACCGAGTTGGAGTTTGTTCTCCCCCATATATATGTATGGAGTGCAGTTTGCAACTTAAAAGAAACTTTGTGTTCTCTTCAAGCTAGTGAAGGACGGCTTTCACACACATTTATCTCTCAGAACTGAGCATGTCTAGAGACGTTCGTTCATCCAGCACAAAGGGAACGGGTTGCAGGAGAAACCCTTACTCTGGTTTCTCAGTCTGTTTCCTAGTGCCGGTTTGAAGTGCCTGCCGTTTTCACTGTAAAACCGAGTTGGAGCTTGGACCTCCCCATATATATGTATGGAGTGGAGTTTGCTACTGAAAAGGAACTTTGTGTTCCCTTAAAGTTAGTTGAAGGACGACTTTCACACACACTTATCTCTCAGAACTGAGCATGTGGAGAGACGTTCGTTCATCCAGCGCATAGGGAGCGGGTTGCAGGAGAAACCCTTACTCTGGATTCTCAGTCTGTTCCCTAGTGCCGGTTTGAAGTGCCTGCCGTTTTCACTGTAAATCCGAGTTGGAGCTTGGACCTACCCATATATATGTATGGAGTGCAGTTTGCAACTGAAAAGAAACTTTGTGTTCCCTTCAAGGTAGCTGAAGGACGGCTTTCAGACACACTTATCTCTCAGAACTGAGCATGTGGAGAGACGTTCGTTCATCCAGCACAAAGGGAACGGGTTGCAGGTGAAACCCTTACTCTGGTTTCTCAGTCTGTTTCCTAGTGCCGGTTTGAAGTGCCTGCCGTTTTCACTGTAAAACCGAGTTGGGGCTTGGACCTCCCCATATATATTTATGGAGTGGAGTTTGCAAATGAAAAGAAACTTTGTGTTCCCTTCAAGCTAGCTGAAGTATGGCTTTCACACACACTTATCTCTCATTACTGACCATGTGGAGAGACGTTCGTTCATCCAGCACAAAGGGAACGGGTTGCAGGAGAAACCCTTACTCTGGTTTCTCAGTCTGTTTCCTAGTGCCGGTTTGAAGTGCCTGCCGTTTTCACTGTAAAACCGACTTGGAGCTTGTTCTTCCCCATATATATGTATGGAGTGGAGTTTGCAACTGAATAGAAACTTTGTGTTCCCTTCAAGCTAGTGAAGGATGGCTTTCACACACACTTATCTCTCAGAACTGACCATGTGGAGAGACGTTCGTTCATCCAGCACAAAAGGAACGGGTTGCAGGAGAAACCCTTACTATGGTTTCTCAGTCTGTTTCCTAGTGCCGGTTTGAAGTGCCTGCCGTTTTCACTGTAAAACCGAGTTGGGGCTTGTACCTCCCCATATATAAGTATGGAGTGGAGTTTGCAACTGAAAAGAAACTTTGTGTTCCCTTCAAGCTAGGTGAAGGACGGCTTTCACACACACTTATCTCTCAGATCTTAGCATGTGGAGAGACTTTCGTTCATCCAGCACAAAGGGAACGGGTTGCAGGAGAAACACTTACTCTGTGTTCTCAGTCTGTTTCCTACGGCCGGTTTGAAGTGCCTGCCGTTTTCACTGTAAAACCGAGTTGGAGCTTATAGCTCCCCATATATATGTATGGAGTGGAGTTTGTAACTGAAAAGAAACTGTGTGTTCCCTTCAAGCTAGTTGAAGGACGGCTTTCACACACACTTATCTCTCAGAACTGAGCATGTGGAGAGACGTTCGTTCATCCAGCACAATGGGAACGGGTTGCAGGAGAAACACTAACTCTGTGTTCTCAGTCTGTTTCCTAGTGCCGGTTTGAAGTGCCTGCCGTTTTCACTGCAAAACCGAGTTGGAGCTTGTACCTCCCCATATATATGTATGGAGTGGAGTTTGCAACTGAAAAGAAACTGTGTGTTCCCTTCAAGCTAGCTGAAGGACTGCTTTCACACACACTTATCTCTCAGAACTGAGCATGTGGAGAGACGTTCGTTCATCCAGCACAATGGGAACGGGTTGCAGGAGAAACACTTACTCTGTGTTCTCAGTCTGTTTCCTAGTGCCGGTTTGAAGTGCCTGCCGTTTTCACTGTAAAACCGAGTTGGAGCTTGTACCTCCCCATATATATTTATGGAGTGGAATTTGCAACTGAAAAGAAACTTTGTGTTCCCTTCAAGCTAGGTGAAGGACGGCTTTCACACACATTTATCTCTCAGAACTGAGCATGTGGAGAGACGTTCGTTCATCCAGCACAAAGGGAACGGGTTGCAGGAGAAACACTTACTCTGTGTTCTCAGTCTGTTTCCTAGGGCCGGTTTGAAGTGCCTGCCGTTTTCACTGTAAAACCGAGTTGGAGCTAGTAGCTCCCCATATATATGTATGGAGTGGAGTTTGCAACTGAAAAGAAACTGTGTGTTCCCTTCAAGATAGCTGAAGGACGGCTTTCACACACACTTATCTCTCAGAACTGAGCAGGTGGAGAGACGTTTGTTCATCCAGCACAAAGGGAATGGGTTGCAGGAGAAACACTTACTCTGTGTTCTCAGTCTGTTTCCTAGTGCCGGTTTGAAGTGCCTGCCGTTTTCACTGTAAAACCGAGTTGGAGCTTGTAGCTCCCCATATATATGTATGGAGTGGAGTTTGCAACTGAAAAGAAACTGTGTGTTCCCTTCAAGCTAGCTGAAGGACGGCTTTCACACACACTTATCTCTCAGAACTGAGCATGTGGAGAGACGTTCGTTCATCCAGCACAAAGGGAACGGGTTGCAGGAGAAACACTTCCACTGTGTTCTCTTTCTGTTTCCTAGTGCCGGTTTGAAGTGCCTGCCGTTTTCACTGTAAAACCGAGTTGGAGCTTGGACCTCCCCATATATATGTATGGAGTGCAGTTTGCAACTGAAAAGAAACTTTGTGTTCCCTTCAAGCTAGGTGAAGGACGGCTTTCACACACACTTATCTCTCAGAACTGAGCATGTGGAGAGACGTTCGTTCATCCAGCACAAAGGGAACGGGTTGCAGGAGAAACCCTTACTCTGGTTTCTCAGTCTGTTTCCTAGTGCCGGTTTGAAGTGCCTGCCGTTTTCAATGTAAAACCTAGTTGGAGCTTGTTCTTCCCCATATATATGTATGGAGTGCAGTTTGCAACTTAAAAGAAACTTTGTGTTCTCTTCAAGCTAGTGAAGGACGGCTTTCACACACACTTATCTCTCAGAACTGAGCATGTATAGAGACGTTCGTTCATCCAGCACAAAGGGAACGGGTTGCAGGAGAAACCCTTACTCTGGTTTCTCAGTCTGTTTCCTAGTGCCGGTTTGAAGTGCCTGCCGTTTTCACTGTAAAACCGAGTTGGAGCTTGGACCTCCCCATATATATGTATGGAGTGGAGTTTGCTACTGAAAAGGAACTTTGTGTTCCCTTAAAGTTAGGTGAAGGACGACTTTCACACACACTTATCTCTCAGAACTGAGCATGTGGAGAGACGTTCGTTCATCCAGCGCAAAGGGAGCGGGTTGCAGGAGAAACCCTTACTCTGGATTCTCAGTCTGTTCCCTAGTGCCGGTTTGAAGTGCCTGCCGTTTTCACTGTAAATCCGAGTTGGAGCTTGGACCTCCCCATATATATGTATGGAGTGCTGTTTGCAACTGAAAAGAAACTTTGTGCTCCCTTCAAGCTAGCTGAAGGACGGCTTTCACACACACTTATCTCTCAGAACTGACCATGTGGAGAGACGTTCGTTCATCCAGCACAAAGGGAACGGGTTGCAGGAGAAACCCTTACTCTGGTTTCTCAGTCTGTTTCCTAGTGCCGGTTTGAAGTGCCTGCCGTTTCCACTGTAAAACCGAGTTGGAGCTTGGACATCCCCATATATATGTATGGAGTGGAGTTTGCAACTGAAAAGAAACTTTGTGTTCCCTTCAAGCTAGCTGAAGGACGGCTTTCACACACACTTATCTCTCAGAACTGAGCATGTGGAGAGACGTTCGTTCATCCAGCACAAAGGGAACGGGTTGCAGGAGAAACCCTTACTCTGGTTTATCAGTCTGTTTCCTAGTGCCGGTTTGAAGTGCCTGCCGTTTTCACTGTAAAACCGAGTTGGAGCTTGGACCTCCCCATATATATGTATGGAGTGCAGTTTGCAACTGAAAAGAAACTTTGTGTTCCCTTCAAGCTAGGTGAAGGACGGCTTTCACACACACTTATCTCTCAGAACTGAGCATGTGGAGAGACGTTCGTTCATCCAGCACAAAGGGAACGGGTTGCAGGAGAAACCCTTACTCTGGTTTCTCAGTCTGTTTCCTAGTGCCGGTTTGAAGTGCCTGCCGTTTTCACTGTAAAACCGAGTTGGAGCTTGTTCTTCCCCATATATATGTATGGAGTGCAGTTTGCAACTTAAAAGAAACTTTGTGTTCTCTTCAAGCTAGTGAAGGACGGCTTTCACACACACTTATCTCTCAGAACTGAGCATGTCTAGAGACGTTCGTTCATCCAGCACAAAGGGAACGGGTTGCAGGAGAAACCCTTACTCTGGTTTCTCAGTCTGTTTCCTAGTGCCGGTTTGAAGTGCCTGCCGTTTTCACTGTAAAACCGAGTTGGAGCTTGGACCTCCCCATATATATGTATGGAGTGCAGTTTGCAACTGAAAAGAAACTTTGTGTTCCCTTCAAGCTAGGTGAAGGACGGCTTTCACACACACTTATCTCTCAGAACTGAGCATGTGGAGAGACGTTCGTTCATCCAGCACAAAGGGAACGGGTTGCAGGAGAAACCCTTACTCTGGTTTCTCAGTCTGTTTCCTAGTGCCGGTTTGAAGTGCCTGCCGTTTTCACTGTAAAACCGAGTTGGAGCTTGTTCTTCCCCATATATATGTATGGAGTGCAGTTTGCAACTTAAAAGAAACTTTGTGTTCTCTTCAAGCTAGTGAAGGACGGCTTTCACACACACTTATCTCTCAGAACTGAGCATGTCTAGAGACGTTCGTTCATCCAGCACAAAGGGAACGGGTTGCAGGAGAAACCCTTACTCTGGTTTCTCAGTCTGTTTCCTAGTGCCGGTTTGAAGTGCCTGCCGTTTTCACTGTAAAACCGAGTTGGAGCTTGGACCTCCCCATATATATGTATGGAGTGGAGTTTGCTACTGAAAAGGAACTTTGTGTTCCCTTAAAGTTAGGTGAAGGACGACTTTCACACACACTTATCTCTCAGAACTGAGCATGTGGAGAGACGTTCGTTCATCCAGCGCAAAGGGAGCGGGTTGCAGGAGAAACCCTTACTCTGGATTCTCAGTCTGTTCCCTAGTGCCGGTTTGAAGTGCCTGCCGTTTTCACTGTAAATCCGAGTTGGAGCTTGGACCTCCCCATATATATGTATGGAGTGCAGTTTGCAACTGAAAAGAAACTTTGTGCTCCCTTCAAGCTAGCTGAAGGACGGCTTTCACACACACTTATCTCTCAGAACTGACCATGTGGAGAGACGTTCGTTCATCCAGCACAAAGGGAACGGGTTGCAGGAGAAACCCTTACTCTGGTTTCTCAGTCTGTTTCCTAGTGCCGGTTTGTAGTGCCTGCCGTTTTCACTGTAAAACCGAGTTGTAGCTTGGACCTCCCCATATATATGTATGGAGTGCAGTTTGCAACTGAAAAGAAACTTTGTGTTCCCTTCAAGCTAGGTGAAGGACGGCTTTCACACACACTAATTTCTCAGAACTGGGCAGGTGGAGAGACGTTCGTTCATCCAGCACAAAGGGAACGGGTTGCAGGAGAAAATCTTACTCTGGTTTCTCAGTCTTTTTCCTAGTGCCGGTTTGAAGAGCCTGCCGTTTTCACTGTAAATCCGAGTTGGAGCTTTGACCTCCCCATATATATGTATGGAGTGGAGTTTGCAACTGAAAAGAAACTTTGTGCTCCCTTCAAGCTAGCTGAAGGACGGCTTTCACACACACTTATCTCTCAGAACTGACCATGTGGAGAGACGTTCGTTCATCCAGCACAAAGGGAACGGGTTGCAGGAGAAACCCTTACTCTGGATTCTCAGTCTGTTTCGTAGTGCCGGTTTGAAGTGCCTGCCGTTTTCACTGTAAAACCGAGTTGGAGCTTGGACCTCCCCATATATATGTATGGAGTGGAGTTTGCAACTGAAAAGAAACTTTGTGTTCCCTTCAAGCTAGCTGAAGGACGGCTTTCACACACACTTATCTCTCAGAACTGAGCATGTGGAGAGACGTTCGTTCATCCAGCACAAAGGGAACGGGTTGCAGGAGAAAATCTTTCTCTGGTTTCTCAGTCTTTTTCCTAGAGCCGGTTTGAAGTGCCTGCCGTTTCCACTGTAAAACCGAGTTGGAGCTTGGACATCCCCATATATATGTATGGAGTGGAGTTTGCAACTGAAAAGAAACTTTGTGTTCCCTTCAAGCTAGCTGAAGGACGGCTTTCACACACACTTATCTCTCAGAACTGAGCATGTGGAGAGACGTTCGTTCATCCAGCACAAAGGGAACGGGTTGCAGGAGAAAATCTTTCTCTGGTTTCTCAGTCTTTTTCCTAGTGCCGGTTTGAAGTGCCTGCCGTTTCCACTGTAAAACCGAGTTCGAGCTTGGACATCCCCATATATATGTATGGAGTGGAGTTTGCAACTGAAAAGAAACTTTGTGTTCCCTTCAAGCTAGCTGAAGGACGGCTTTCACACACACTTATCTCTCAGAACTGAGCATGTGGAGAGACGTTCGTTCATCCAGCACAAAGGGAACGGGTTGCAGGAGAAACCCTTACTCTGGTTTATCAGTCTGTTTCCTAGTGCCGGTTTGAAGTGCCTGCCGTTTCCACTGTAAAACCGAGTTGGAGCTTGGACATCCTCATATATATGTATGGAGTGGAGTTTGCAACTGAAAAGAAACTTTGTGTTCCCTTCAAGCTAGCTGAAGGACGGCTTTCACACACACTTATCTCTCAGAACTGAGCATGTGGAGAGTCGTTCGTTCATCCAGCACAAAGGGAACGGGTTGCAGGAGAAACCCTTACTCTGGTTTATCAGTCTGTTTCCTAGTGCCGGTTTGAAGTGCCTGCCGTTTTCACTGTAAAACCGAGTTGGAGCTTGGACCTCCCCATATATATGTATGGAGTGCAGTTTGCAACTGAAAAGAAACTTTGTGTTCCCTTCAAGCTAGGTGAAGGACGGCTTTCACACACACTTATCTCTCAGAACTGAGCATGTGGAGAGACGTTCGTTCATCCAGCACAAAGGGAACGGGTTGCAGGAGAAACCCTTACTCTGGTTTCTCAGTCTGTTTCCTAGTGCCGGTTTGAAGTGCCTGCCGTTTTCACTGTAAAACCGAGTTGGAGCTTGGACCTCCCCATATATATGTATGGAGTGCAGTTTGCAACTGAAAAGAAACTTTGTGTTCCCTTCAAGCTAGGTGAAGGACGGCTTTCACACACACTAATTTCTCAGAACTGGGCAGGTGGAGAGACGTTCGTTCATCCAGCACAAAGGGAACGGGATGCAGGAGAAAATCTTACTCTGGTTTCTCAGTCTTTTTCCTAGTACCGGTTTGAAGAGCCTGCCGTTTTCACTGTAAATCCGAGTTGGAGCTTTGACCTCCCCATATATATGTATGGAGTGGAGTTTGCAACTGAAAAGAAACTTTGTGCTCCCTTCAAGCTAGCTGAAGGACGGCTTTCACACACACTTATCTCTCAGAACTGACCATGTGGAGAGACGTTCGTTCATCCAGCACCAAGGGAACGGGTTGCAGGAGAAACCCTTACTCTGGATTCTCAGTCTGTTTCGTAGTGCCGGTTTGAAGTGCCTGCCGTTTTCACTGTAAAACCGAGTTGGAGCTTGGACCTCCCCATATATATGTATGGAGTGGAGTTTGCAACTGAAAAGAAACTTTGTGTTCCCTTCAAGCTAGCTGAAGGACGGCTTTCACACACACTTATCTCTCAGAACTGAGCATGTGGAGAGACTTTCGTTCATCCAGCACAAAGGGAACGGGTTGCAGGAGAAAATCTTTCTCTGGTTTCTCAGTCTTTTTCCTAGTGCCGGTTTGAAGTGCCTGCCGTTTCCACTGTAAAACCGAGTTGGAGCTTGGACATCCCCATATATATGTATGGAGTGGAGTTTGCAACTGAAAAGAAACTTTGTGTTCCCTTCAAGCTAGCTGAAGGACGGCTTTCACACACACTTATCTCTCAGAACTGAGCATGTGGAGAGACGTTCGTTCATCCAGCACAAAGGGAACGGGTTGCAGGAGAAAATCTTTCTCTGGTTTCTCAGTCTGTTTCCTAGTGCCGGTTTGAAGTGCCTGCCGTTTTCACTGTAAAACCGAGTTGGAGCTTGGACCTCCCCATATATATGTATGGAGTGCAGTTTGCAACTGAAAAGAAACTTTGTGTTCCCTTCAAGCTAGCTGAAGGACGGCTTTCACACACACTTATCTCTCAGAACTGAGCATGTGGAGAGACGTTCGTTCATCCAGCACAAAGGGAACGGGTTGCAGGAGAAACCCTTACTCTGGTTTCTCAGTCTGTTTCCTAGTGCCGGTTTGAAGTGCCTGCCGTTTTCACTGTAAAACCGAGTTGGAGCTTGTTCTTCCCCATATATATGTATGGAGTGCAGTTTGCAACTTAAAAGAAACTTTGTGTTCTCTTCAAGCTAGTGAAGGACGGCTTTCACACACACTTATCTCTCAGAACTGAGCATGTCTAGAGACGTTCGTTCATCCAGCACAAAGGGAACGGGTTGCAGGAGAAACCCTTACTCTGGTTTCTCAGTCTGTTTCCTAGTGCCGGTTTGAAGTGCCTGCCGTTTTCACTGTAAAACCGAGTTGGAGCTTGTTCTTCCCCATATATATGTATGGAGTGCAGTTTGCAACTTAAAAGAAACTTTGTGTTCTCTTCAAGCTAGTGAAGGACGGCTTTCACACACACTTATCTCTCAGAACTGAGCATGTCTAGAGACGTTCGTTCATCCAGCACAAAGGGAACGGGTTGCAGGAGAAACCCTTACTCTGGTTTCTCAGTCTGTTTCCTAGTGCCGGTTTGAAGTGCCTGCCGTTTTCACTGTAAAACCGAGTTGGAGCTTGGACCTCCCCATATATATGTATGGAGTGCAGTTTGCAACTGAAAAGAAACTTTGTGTTCCCTTCAAGCTAGGTGAAGGACGGCTTTCACACACACTTATCTCTCAGAACTGAGCATGTGGAGAGACGTTCGTTCATCCAGCACAAAGGGAACGGGTTGCAGGAGAAACCCTTACTCTGGTTTCTCAGTCTGTTTCCTAGTGCCGGTTTGAAGTGCCTGCCGTTTTCACTGTAAAACCGAGTTGGAGCTTGGACCTCCCCATATATATGTATGGAGTGCAGTTTGCAACTGAAAAGAAACTTTGTGTTCCCTTCAAGCTAGGTGAAGGACGGCTTTCACACACACTAATTTCTCAGAACTGGGCAGGTGGAGAGACGTTCGTTCATCCAGCACAAAGGGAACGGGTTGCAGGAGAAAATCTTACTCTGGTTTCTCAGTCTTTTTCCTAGTACCGGTTTGAAGAGCCTGCCGTTTTCACTGTAAATCCGAGTTGGAGCTTTGACCTCCCCATATATATGTATGGAGTGGAGTTTGCAACTGAAAAGAAACTTTGTGCTCCCTTCAAGCTAGCTGAAGGACGGCTTTCACACACACTTATCTCTCAGAACTGACCATGTGGAGAGACGTTCGTTCATCCAGCACCAAGGGAACGGGTTGCAGGAGAAACCCTTACTCTGGATTCTCAGTCTGTTTCGTAGTGCCGGTTTGAAGTGCCTGCCGTTTTCACTGTAAAACCGAGTTGGAGCTTGGACCTCCCCATATATATGTATGGAGTGGAGTTTGCAACTGAAAAGAAACTTTGTGTTCCCTTCAAGCTAGCTGAAGGACGGCTTTCACACACACTTATCTCTCAGAACTGAGCATGTGGAGAGACTTTCGTTCATCCAGCACAAAGGGAACGGGTTGCAGGAGAAAATCTTTCTCTGGTTTCTCAGTCTTTTTCCTAGTGCCGGTTTGAAGTGCCTGCCGTTTCCAGTGTAAAACCGAGTTGGAGCTTGGACATCCCCATATATATGTATGGAGTGGAGTTTGCAACTGAAAAGAAACTTTGTGTTCCCTTCAAGCTAGCTGAAGGACGGCTTTCACACACACTTATCTCTCAGAACTGAGCATGTGGAGAGACGTTCGTTCATCCAGCACAAAGGGAACGGGTTGCAGGAGAAAATCTTTCTCTGGTTTCTCAGTCTGTTTCCTAGTGCCGGTTTGAAGTGCCTGCCGTTTTCACTGTAAAACCGAGTTGGAGCTTGGACCTCCCCATATATATGTATGGAGTGCAGTTTGCAACTGAAAAGAAACTTTGTGTTCCCTTCAAGCTAGCTGAAGGACGGCTTTCACACACACTTATCTCTCAGAACTGAGCATGTGGAGAGACGTTCGTTCATCCAGCACAAAGGGAACGGGTTGCAGGAGAAACCCTTACTCTGGTTTCTCAGTCTGTTTCCTAGTGCCGGTTTGAAGTGCCTGCCGTTTTCACTGTAAAACCGAGTTGGAGCTTGTTCTTCCCCATATATATGTATGGAGTGCAGTTTGCAACTTAAAAGAAACTTTGTGTTCTCTTCAAGCTAGTGAAGGACGGCTTTCACACACACTTATCTCTCAGAACTGAGCATGTCTAGAGACGTTCGTTCATCCAGCACAAAGGGAACGGGTTGCAGGAGAAACCCTTACTCTGGTTTCTCAGTCTGTTTCCTAGTGCCGGTTTGAAGTGCCTGCCGTTTTCACTGTAAAACCGAGTTGGAGCTTGTTCTTCCCCATATATATGTATGGAGTGCAGTTTGCAACTTAAAAGAAACTTTGTGTTCTCTTCAAGCTAGTGAAGGACGGCTTTCACACACACTTATCTCTCAGAACTGAGCATGTGGAGAGACGTTCGTTCATCCAGCACAATGGGAACGGGTTGCAGGAGAAACACTTACTCTGTGTTCTCAGTCTGTTTCCTAGTGCCGGTTTGAAGTGCCTGCCGTTTTCACTGCAAAACCGAGTTGGAGCTTGTACCTCCCCATATATATGTATGGAGTGGAGTTTGCAACTGAAAAGAAACTGTGTGTTCCCTTCAAGCTAGCTGAAGGACTGCTTTCACACACACTTATCTCTCAGAACTGAGCATGTGGAGAGACGTTCGTTCATCCAGCACAATGGGAACGGGTTGCAGGAGAAACACTTACTCTGTGTTCTCAGTCTGTTTCCTAGTGCCGGTTTGAAGTGCCTGCCGTTTTCACTGTAAAACCGAGTTGGAGCTTGTACCTCCCCATATATATTTATGGAGTGGAATTGGCAACTGAAAAGAAACTTTGTGTTCCCTTCAAGCTAGGTGAAGGACGGCTTTCACACACATTTATCTCTCAGAACTGAGCATGTGGAGAGACGTTCGTTCATCCAGCACAAAGGGAACGGGTTGCAGGAGAAACACTTACTCTGTGTTCTCAGTCTGTTTCCTAGGGCCGGTTTGAAGTGCCTGCCGTTTTCACTGTAAAACCGAGTTGGAGCTAGTAGCTCCCCATATATATGTATGGAGTGGAGTTTGCAACTGAAAAGAAACTGTGTGTTCCCTTCAAGCTAGCTGAAGGACGGCTTTCACACACACTTATCTCTCAGAACTGAGCAGGTGGAGAGACGTTTGTTCATCCAGCACAAAGGGAATGGGTTGCAGGAGAAACACTTACTCTGTGTTCTCAGTCTGTTTCCTAGTGCCGGTTTGAAGTGCCTGCCGTTTTCACTGTAAAACCGAGTTGGAGCTTGTAGCTCCCCATATATATGTATGGAGTGGAGTTTGCAACTGAAAAGAAACTGTGTGTTCCCTTCAAGCTAGCTGAAGGACGGCTTTCACACACACTTATCTCTCAGAACTGAGCATGTGGAGAGACGTTCGTTCATCCAGCACAAAGGGAACGGGTTGCAGGAGAAACACTTCCACTGTGTTCTCTTTCTGTTTCCTAGTGCCGGTTTGAAGTGCCTGCCGTTTTCACTGTAAAACCGAGTTGGAGCTTGGACCTCCCCATATATATGTATGGAGTGCAGTTTGCAACTGAAAAGAAACTTTGTGTTCCCTTCAAGCTAGGTGAAGGACGGCTTTCACACACACTTATCTCTCAGAACTGAGCATGTGGAGAGACGTTCGTTCATCCAGCACAAAGGGAACGGGTTGCAGGAGAAACCCTTACTCTGGTTTCTCAGTCTGTTTCCTAGTGCCGGTTTGAAGTGCCTGCCGTTTTCAATGTAAAACCTAGTTGGAGCTTGTTCTTCCCCATATATATGTATGGAGTGCAGTTTGCAACTTAAAAGAAACTTTGTGTTCTCTTCAAGCTAGTGAAGGACGGCTTTCACACACACTTATCTCTCAGAACTGAGCATGTATAGAGACGTTCGTTCATCCAGCACAAAGGGAACGGGTTGCAGGAGAAACCCTTACTCTGGTTTCTCAGTCTGTTTCCTAGTGCCGGTTTGAAGTGCCTGCCGTTTTCACTGTAAAACCGAGTTGGAGCTTGGACCTCCCCATATATATGTATGGAGTGGAGTTTGCTACTGAAAAGGAACTTTGTGTTCCCTTAAAGTTAGGTGAAGGACGACTTTCACACACACTTATCTCTCAGAACTGAGCATGTGGAGAGACGTTCGTTCATCCAGCGCAAAGGGAGCGGGTTGCAGGAGAAACCCTTACTCTGGATTCTCAGTCTGTTCCCTAGTGCCGGTTTGAAGTGCCTGCCGTTTTCACTGTAAATCCGAGTTGGAGCTTGGACCTCCCCATATATATGTATGGAGTGCTGTTTGCAACTGAAAAGAAACTTTGTGCTCCCTTCAAGCTAGCTGAAGGACGGCTTTCACACACACTTATCTCTCAGAACTGACCATGTGGAGAGACGTTCGTTCATCCAGCACAAAGGGAACGGGTTGCAGGAGAAACCCTTACTCTGGTTTCTCAGTCTGTTTCCTAGTGCCGGTTTGAAGTGCCTGCCGTTTCCACTGTAAAACCGAGTTGGAGCTTGGACATCCCCATATATATGTATGGAGTGGAGTTTGCAACTGAAAAGAAACTTTGTGTTCCCTTCAAGCTAGCTGAAGGACGGCTTTCACACACACTTATCTCTCAGAACTGAGCATGTGGAGAGACGTTCGTTCATCCAGCACAAAGGGAACGGGTTGCAGGAGAAACCCTTACTCTGGTTTATCAGTCTGTTTCCTAGTGCCGGTTTGAAGTGCCTGCCGTTTTCACTGTAAAACCGAGTTGGAGCTTGGACCTCCCCATATATATGTATGGAGTGCAGTTTGCAACTGAAAAGAAACTTTGTGTTCCCTTCAAGCTAGGTGAAGGACGGCTTTCACACACACTTATCTCTCAGAACTGAGCATGTGGAGAGACGTTCGTTCATCCAGCACAAAGGGAACGGGTTGCAGGAGAAACCCTTACTCTGCTTTCTCAGTCTGTTTCCTAGTGCCGGTTTGAAGTGCCTGCCGTTTTCACTGTAAAACCGAGTTGGAGCTTGTTCTTCCCCATATATATGTATGGAGTGCAGTTTGCAACTTAAAAGAAACTTTGTGTTCTCTTCAAGCTAGTGAAGGACGGCTTTCACACACACTTATCTCTCAGAACTGAGCATGTCTAGAGACGTTCGTTCATCCAGCACAAAGGGAACGGGTTGCAGGAGAAACCCTTACTCTGGTTTCTCAGTCTGTTTCCTAGTGCCGGTTTGAAGTGCCTGCCGTTTTCACTGTAAAACCGAGTTGGAGCTTGGACCTCCCCATATATATGTATGGAGTGCAGTTTGCAACTGAAAAGAAACTTTGTGTTCCCTTCAAGCTAGGTGAAGGACGGCTTTCACACACACTTATCTCTCAGAACTGAGCATGTGGAGAGACGTTCGTTCATCCAGCACAAAGGGAACGGGTTGCAGGAGAAAATCTTTCTCTGGTTTCTCAGTCTTTTTCCTAGTGCCGGTTTGAAGTGCCTGCCGTTTCCACTGTAAAACCGAGTTGGAGCTTGGACATCCCCATATATATGTATGGAGTGGAGTTTGCAACTGAAAAGAAACTTTGTGTTCCCTTCAAGCTAGCTGAAGGACGGCTTTCACACACACTTATCTCTCAGAACTGAGCATGTGGAGAGACGTTCGTTCATCCAGCACAAAGGGAACGGGTTGCAGGAGAAAATCTTTCTCTGGTTTCTCAGTCTGTTTCCTAGTGCCGGTTTGAAGTGCCTGCCGTTTTCACTGTAAAACCGAGTTGGAGCTTGGACCTCCCCATATATATGTATGGAGTGCAGTTTGCAACTGAAAAGAAACTTTGTGTTCCCTTCAAGCTAGCTGAAGGACGGCTTTCACACACACTTATCTCTCAGAACTGAGCATGTGGAGAGACGTTCGTTCATCCAGCACAAAGGGAACGGGTTGCAGGAGAAACCCTTACTCTGGTTTCTCAGTCTGTTTCCTAGTGCCGGTTTGAAGTGCCTGCCGTTTTCACTGTAAAACCGAGTTGGAGCTTGTTCTTCCCCATATATATGTATGGAGTGCAGTTTGCAACTTAAAAGAAACTTTGTGTTCTCTTCAAGCTAGTGAAGGACGGCTTTCACACACAC
Source organism: Vicugna pacos (assembly GCF_048564905.1). Taxonomy (NCBI): domain Eukaryota; kingdom Metazoa; phylum Chordata; class Mammalia; order Artiodactyla; family Camelidae; genus Vicugna; species Vicugna pacos. Next base: position 23,584,695 of record NW_027328742.1, on the reverse strand, counting down.
TTATCTCTCAGAACTGAGCATGTCTAGAGACGTTCGTTCATCCAGCACAAAGGGAACGGGTTGCAGGAGAAACCCTTACTCAGGTTTCTCAGTCTGTTTCCTAGTGCCGGTTTGAAGTGCCTGCCGTTTTCACTGTAAAACCGAGTTGGAGCTTGTTCTTCCCCATATATATGTATGGAGTGCAGTTTGCAACTTAAAAGAAACTTTGTGTTCTCTTCAAGCTAGTGAAGGACGGCTTTCACACACACTTATCTCTCAGAACTGAGCATGTGGAGAGACGTTCGTTCATCCAGCACAATGGGAACGGGTTGCAGGAGAAACACTTACTCTGTGTTCTCAGTCTGTTTCCTAGTGCCGGTTTGAAGTGCCTGCCGTTTTCACTGCAAAACCGAGTTGGAGCTTGTACCTCCCCATATATATGTATGGAGTGGAGTTTGCAACTGAAAAGAAACTGTGTGTTCCCTTCAAGCTAGCTGAAGGACTGCTTTCACACACACTTATCTCTCAGAACTGAGCATGTGGAGAGACGTTCGTTCATCCAGCACAATGGGAACGGGTTGCAGGAGAAACACTTACTCTGTGTTCTCAGTCTGTTTCCTAGTGCCGGTTTGAAGTGCCTGCCGTTTTCACTGTAAAACCGAGTTGGAGCTTGTACCTCCCCATATATATTTATGGAGTGGAATTTGCAACTGAAAAGAAACTTTGTGTTCCCTTCAAGCTAGGTGAAGGACGGCTTTCACACACATTTATCTCTCAGAACTGAGCATGTGGAGAGACGTTCGTTCATCCAGCACAAAGGGAACGGGTTGCAGGAGAAACACTTACTCTGTGTTCTCAGTCTGTTTCCTAGGGCCGGTTTGAAGTGCCTGCCGTTTTCACTGTAAAACCGAGTTGGAGCTAGTAGCTCCCCATATATATGTATGGAGTGGAGTTTGCAACTGAAAAGAAACTGTGTGTTCCCTTCAAGCTAGCTGAAGGACGGCTTTCACACACACTTATCTCTCAGAACTGAGCAGGTGGAGAGACGTTTGTTCATCCAGCACAAAGGGAATGGGTTGCAGGAGAAACACTTACTCTGTGTTCTCAGTCTGTTTCCTAGTGCCGGTTTGAAGTGCCTGCCGTTTTCACTGTAAAACCGAGTTGGAGCTTGTAGCTCCCCATATATATGTATGGAGTGGAGTTTGCAACTGAAAAGAAACTGTGTGTTCCCTTCAAGCTAGCTGAAGGACGGCTTTCACACACACTTATCTCTCAGAACTGAGCATGTGGAGAGACGTTCGTTCATCCAGCACAAAGGGAACGGGTTGCAGGAGAAACACTTCCACTGTGTTCTCTTTCTGTTTCCTAGTGCCGTTTTGAAGTGCCTGCCGTTTTCACTGTAAAACCGAGTTGGAGCTTGGACCTCCCCATATATATGTATGGAGTGCAGTTTGCAACTGAAAAGAAACTTTGTGTTCCCTTCAAGCTAGGTGAAGGACGGCTTTCACACACACTTATCTCTCAGAACTGAGCATGTGGAGAGACGTTCGTTCATCCAGCACAAAGGGAACGGGTTGCAGGAGAAACCCTTACTCTGGTTTCTCAGTCTGTTTCCTAGTGCCGGTTTGAAGTGCCTGCCGTTTTCAATGTAAAACCTAGTTGGAGCTTGTTCTTCCCCATATATATGTATGGAGTGCAGTTTGCAACTTAAAAGAAACTTTGTGTTCTCTTCAAGCTAGTGAAGGACGGCTTTCACACACACTTATCTCTCAGAACTGAGCATGTATAGAGACGTTCGTTCATCCAGCACAAAGGGAACGGGTTGCAGGAGAAACCCTTACTCTGGTTTCTCAGTCTGTTTCCTAGTGCCGGTTTGAAGTGCCTGCCGTTTTCACTGTAAAACCGAGTTGGAGCTTGGACCTCCCCATATATATGTATGGAGTGGAGTTTGCTACTGAAAAGGAACTTTGTGTTCCCTTAAAGTTAGGTGAAGGACGACTTTCACACACACTTATCTCTCAGAACTGAGCATGTGGAGAGACGTTCGTTCATCCAGCGCAAAGGGAGCGGGTTGCAGGAGAAACCCTTACTCTGGATTCTCAGTCTGTTCCCTAGTGCCGGTTTGAAGTGCCTGCCGTTTTCACTGTAAATCCGAGTTGGAGCTTGGACCTCCCCATATATATGTATGGAGTGCTGTTTGCAACTGAAAAGAAACTTTGTGCTCCCTTCAAGCTAGCTGAAGGACGGCTTTCACACACACTTATCTCTCAGAACTGACCATGTGGAGAGACGTTCGTTCATCCAGCACAAAGGGAACGGGTTGCAGGAGAAACCCTTACTCTGGTTTCTCAGTCTGTTTCCTAGTGCCGGTTTGAAGTGCCTGCCGTTTCCACTGTAAAACCGAGTTGGAGCTTGGACATCCCCATATATATGTATGGAGTGGAGTTTGCAACTGAAAAGAAACTTTGTGTTCCCTTCAAGCTAGCTGAAGGACGGCTTTCACACACACTTATCTCTCAGAACTGACCATGTGGAGAGACGTTCGTTCATCCAGCACAAAGGGAACGGGTTGCAGGAGAAACCCTTACTCTGGTTTATCAGTCTGTTTCCTAGTGCCGGTTTGAAGTGCCTGCCGTTTTCACTGTAAAACCGAGTTGGAGCTTGGACCTCCCCATATATATGTATGGAGTGCAGTTTGCAACTGAAAAGAAACTTTGTGTTCCCTTCAAGCTAGGTGAAGGACGGCTTTCACACACACTTATCTCTCAGAACTGAGCATGTGGAGAGACGTTCGTTCATCCAGCACAAAGGGAACGGGTTGCAGGAGAAACCCTTACTCTGCTTTCTCAGTCTGTTTCCTAGTGCCGGTTTGAAGTGCCTGCCGTTTTCACTGTAAAACCGAGTTGGAGCTTGTTCTTCCCCATATATATGTATGGAGTGCAGTTTGCAACTTAAAAGAAACTTTGTGTTCTCTTCAAGCTAGTGAAGGACGGCTTTCACACACACTTATCTCTCAGAACTGAGCATGTCTAGAGACGTTCGTTCATCCAGCACAAAGGGAACGGGTTGCAGGAGAAACCCTTACTCTGGTTTTTCAGTCTGTTTCCTAGTGCCGGTTTGAAGTGCCTGCCGTTTTCACTGTAAAACCGAGTTGGAGCTTGGACCTCCCCATATATATGTATGGAGTGCAGTTTGCAACTGAAAAGAAACTTTGTGTTCCCTTCAAGCTAGGTGAAGGACGGCTTTCACACACACTTATCTCTCAGAACTGAGCATGTGGAGAGACGTTCGTTCATCCAGCACAAAGGGAACGGGTTGCAGGAGAAACCCTTACTCTGGTTTCTCAGTCTGTTTCCTAGTGCCGGTTTGAAGTGCCTGCCGTTTTCACTGTAAAACCGAGTTGGAGCTTGTTCTTCCCCATATATATGTATGGAGTGCAGTTTGCAACTTAAAAGAAACTTTGTGTTCTCTTCAAGCTAGTGAAGGACGGCTTTCACACACACTTATCTCTCAGAACTGAGCATGTCTAGAGACGTTCGTTCATCCAGCACAAAGGGAACGGGTTGCAGGAGAAACCCTTACTCTGGTTTCTCAGTCTGTTTCCTAGTGCCGGTTTGAAGTGCCTGCCGTTTTCACTGTAAAACCGAGTTGGAGCTTGGACCTCCCCATATATATGTATGGAGTGGAGTTTGCTACTGAAAAGGAACTTTGTGTTCCCTTAAAGTTAGGTGAAGGACGACTTTCACACACACTTATCTCTCAGAACTGAGCATGTGGAGAGACGTTCGTTCATCCAGCGCAAAGGGAGCGGGTTGCAGGAGAAACCCTTACTCTGGATTCTCAGTCTGTTCCCTAGTGCCGGTTTGAAGTGCCTGCCGTTTTCACTGTAAATCCGAGTTGGAGCTTGGACCTCCCCATATATATGTATGGAGTGCAGTTTGCAACTGAAAAGAAACTTTGTGCTCCCTTCAAGCTAGCTGAAGGACGGCTTTCACACACACTTATCTCTCAGAACTGACCATGTGGAGAGACGTTCGTTCATCCAGCACAAAGGGAACGGGTTGCAGGAGAAACCCTTACTCTGGATTCTCAGTCTGTTTCGTAGTGCCGGTTTGAAGTGCCTGCCGTTTTCACTGTAAAACCGAGTTGGAGCTTGGACCTCCCCATATATATGTATGGAGTGCAGTTTGCAACTGAAAAGAAACTTTGTGTTCCCTTCAAGCTAGCTGAAGGACGGCTTTCACACACACTTATCTCTCAGAACTGAGCATGTGGAGAGACTTTCGTTCATCCAGCACAAAGGGAACGGTTTGCAGGAGAAAATCTTTCTCTGGTTTCTCAGTCTTTTTCCTAGTGCCGGTTTGAAGTGCCTGCCGTTTCCACTGTAAAACCGAGTTGGAGCTTGGACATCCCCATATATATGTATGGAGTGGAGTTTGCAACTGAAAAGAAACTTTGTGTTCCCTTCAAGCTAGCTGAAGGACGGCTTTCACACACACTTATCTCTCAGAACTGAGCATGTGGAGAGACGTTCGTTCATCCAGCACAAAGGGAACGGGTTGCAGGAGAAAATCTTTCTCTGGTTTCTCAGTCTTTTTCCTAGTGCCGGTTTGAAGTGCCTGCCGTTTCCACTGTAAAACCGAGTTGGAGCTTGGACATCCCCATATATATGTATGGAGTGGAGTTTGCAACTGAAAAGAAACTTTGTGTTCCCTTCAAGCTAGCTGAAGGACGGCTTTCACACACACTTATCTCTCAGAACTGAGCATGTGGAGAGACGTTCGTTCATCCAGCACAAAGGGAACGGGTTGCAGGAGAAACCCTTACTCTGGTTTATCAGTCTGTTTCCTAGTGCCGGTTTGAAGTGCCTGCCGTTTCCACTGTAAAACCGAGTTGGAGCTTGGACATCCCCATATATATGTATGGAGTGGAGTTTGCAACTGAAAAGAAACTTTGTGTTCCCTTCAAGCTAGCTGAAGGACGGCTTTCACACACACTTATCTCTCAGAACTGAGCATGTGGAGAGACGTTCGTTCATCCAGCACAAAGGGAACGGGTTGCAGGAGAAACCCTTACTCTGGTTTATCAGTCTGTTTCCTAGTGCCGGTTTGAAGTGCCTGCCGTTTTCACTGTAAAACCGAGTTGGAGCTTGGACCTCCCCATATATATGTATGGAGTGCAGTTTGCAACTGAAAAGAAACTTTGTGTTCCCTTCAAGCTAGGTGAAGGACGGCTTTCACACACACTTATCTCTCAGAACTGAGCATGTGGAGAGACGTTCGTTCATCCAGCACAAAGGGAACGGGTTGCAGGAGAAACCCTTACTCTGGTTTCTCAGTCTGTTTCCTAGTGCCGGTTTGAAGTGCCTGCCGTTTTCACTGTAAAACCGAGTTGGAGCTTGTTCTTCCCCATATATATGTATGGAGTGCAGTTTGCAACTTAAAAGAAACTTTGTGTTCCCTTCAAGCTAGCTGAAGGACGGCTTTCACACACACTTATCTCTCAGAACTGAGCATGTGGAGAGACGTTCGTTCATCCAGCACAAAGGGAACGGGTTGCAGGAGAAAATCTTTCTCTGGTTTTTCAGTCTTTTTCCTAGTGCCGTTTTGAAGTGCCTGCCGTTTCCACTGTAAAACCGAGTTGGAGCTTGGACATCCCCATATATATGTATGGAGTGGAGTTTGCAACTGAAAAGAAACTTTGTGTTCCCTTCAAGCTAGCTGAAGGACGGCTTTCACACACACTTATCTCTCAGAACTGAGCATGTGGAGAGACGTTCGTTCATCCAGCACAAAAGGAACGGGTTGCAGGAGAAACCCTTACTCTGGTTTATCAGTCTGTTTCCTAGTGCCGGTTTGAAGTGCCTGCCGTTTTCACTGTAAAACCGAGTTGGAGCTTGGACCTCCCCATATATATGTATGGAGTGCAGTTTGCAACTGAAAAGAAACTTTGTGTTCCCTTCAAGCTAGGTGAAGGACGGCTTTCACACACACTTATCTCTCAGAACTGAGCATGTGGAGAGACGTTCGTTCATCCAGCACAAAGGGAACGGGTTGCAGGAGAAACCCTTACTCTGGTTTCTCAGTCGGTTTCCTAGTGCCGGTTTGAAGTGCCTGCCGTTTTCACTGTAAAACCGAGTTGGAGCTTGTTCTTCCCCATATATATGTATGGAGTGCAGTTTGCAACTTAAAAGAAACTTTGTGTTCTCTTCAAGCTAGTGAAGGACGGCTTTCACACACACTTATCTCTCAGAACTGAGCATGTCTAGAGACGTTCGTTCATCCAGCACAAAGGGAACGGGTTACAGGAGAAACACTTACTCTGGTTTCTCAGTCTGTTTCCTAGTGCCGGTTTGAAGTGCCTGCCGTTTTCACTGTAAAACCGAGTTGGAGCTTGGACCTCCCCATATATATGTATGGATTGCAGTTTGCAACTGAAAAGAAACTTTGTGTTCCCTTCAAGCTAGGTGAAGGACGGCTTTCACACACACTTATCTCTCAGAACTGAGCATGTGGAGAGACGTTCGTTCATCCAGCACAAAGGGAACGGGTTGCAGGAGAAACCCTTACTCTGCTTTCTCAGTCTGTTTCCTAGTGCCGGTTTGAAGTGCCTGCCGTTTTCACTGTAAAACCGAGTTGGAGCTTGTTCTTCCCCATATATATGTATGGAGTGCAGTTTGCAACTTAAAAGAAACTTTGTGTTCTCTTCAAGCTAGTGAAGGACGGCTTTCACACACACTTATCTCTCAGAACTGAGCATGTCTAGAGACGTTCGTTCATCCAGCACAAAGGGAACGGGTTGCAGGAGAAACCCTTACTCTGGTTTCTCAGTCTGTTTCCTAGTGCCGGTTTGAAGTGCCTGCCGTTTTCACTGTAAAACCGAGTTGGAGCTTGGACCTCCCCATATATATGTATGGAGTGGAGTTTGCTACTGAAAAGGAACTTTGTGTTCCCTTAAAGTTAGGTGAAGGACGACTTTCACACACACTTATCTCTCAGAACTGAGCATGTGGAGAGACGTTCGTTCATCCAGCGCAAAGGGAGCGGGTTGCAGGAGAAACCCTTACTCTGGATTCTCAGTCTGTTCCCTAGTGCCGGTTTGAAGTGCCTGCCGTTTTCACTGTAAATCCGAGTTGGAGCTTGGACCTCCCCATATATATGTATGGAGTGCAGTTTGCAACTGAAAAGAAACTTTGTGCCCCCTTCAAGCTAGCTGAAGGACGGCTTTCACACACACTTATCTCTCAGAACTGACCATGTGGAGAGACGTTCGTTCATCCAGCACAAAGGGAACAGGTTGCAGGAGAAACCCTTACTCTGGTTTCTCAGTCTGTTTCCTAGTGCCGGTTTGAAGTGCCTGCCGTTTTCACTGTAAAACCGAGTTGGAGCTTGGACCTCCCCATATATATGTATGGAGTGCAGTTTGCAACTGAAAAGAAACTTTGTGTTCCCTTCAAGCTAGGTGAAGGACGGCTTTCACACACACTAATTTCTCAGAACTGGGCAGGTGGAGAGACGTTCGTTCATCCAGCACAAAGGGAACGGGTTGCAGGAGAAAATCTTACTCTGGTTTCTCAGTCTTTTTCCTAGTACCGGTTTGAAGAGCCTGCCGTTTTCACTGTAAATCCGAGTTGGAGCTTTGACCTCCCCATATATATGTATGGAGTGGAGTTTGCAACTGAAAAGAAACTTTGTGCTCCCTTCAAGCTAGCTGAAGGACGGCTTTCACACACACTTATCTCTCAGAACTGACCATGTGGAGAGACGTTCGTTCATCCAGCACCAAGGGAACGGGTTGCAGGAGAAACCCTTACTCTGGATTCTCAGTCTGTTTCGTAGTGCCGGTTTGAAGTGCCTGCCGTTTTCACTGTAAAACCGAGTTGGAGCTTGGACCTCCCCATATATATGTATGGAGTGGAGTTTGCAACTGAAAAGAAACTTTGTGTTCCCTTCAAGCTAGCTGAAGGACGGCTTTCACACACACTTATCTCTCAGAACTGAGCATGTGGAGAGACTTTCGTTCATCCAGCACAAAGGGAACGGGTTGCAGGAGAAAATCTTTCTCTGGTTTCTCAGTCTTTTTCCTAGTGCCGGTTTGAAGTGCCTGCCGTTTCCACTGTAAAACCGAGTTGGAGCTTGGACATCCCCATATATATGTATGGAGTGGAGTTTGCAACTGAAAAGAAACTTTGTGTTCCCTTCAAGCTAGCTGAAGGACGGCTTTCACACACACTTATCTCTCAGAACTGAGCATGTGGAGAGACGTTCGTTCATCCAGCACAAAGGGAACGGGTTGCAGGAGAAAATCTTTCTCTGGTTTCTCAGTCTGTTTCCTAGTGCCGGTTTGAAGTGCCTGCCGTTTTCACTGTAAAACCGAGTTGGAGCTTGGACCTCCCCATATATATGTATGGAGTGCAGTTTGCAACTGAAAAGAAACTTTGTGTTCCCTTCAAGCTAGCTGAAGGACGGCTTTCACACACACTTATCTCTCAGAACTGAGCATGTGGAGAGACGTTCGTTCATCCAGCACAAAGGGAACGGGTTGCAGGAGAAACCCTTACTCTGGTTTCTCAGTCTGTTTCCTAGTGCCGGTTTGAAGTGCCTGCCGTTTTCACTGTAAAACCGAGTTGGAGCTTGTTCTTCCCCATATATATGTATGGAGTGCAGTTTGCAACTTAAAAGAAACTTTGTGTTCTCTTCAAGCTAGTGAAGGACGGCTTTCACACACACTTATCTCTCAGAACTGAGCATGTCTAGAGACGTTCGTTCATCCAGCACAAAGGGAACGGGTTGCAGGAGAAACCCTTACTCTGGTTTCTCAGTCTGTTTCCTAGTGCCGGTTTGAAGTGCCTGCCGTTTTCACTGTAAATCCCAGTTGGAGCTTGGACCTCCCCATATATATGTATGGAGTGCAGTTTGCAACTGAAAAGAAACTTTGTGTTCCCTTCAAGCTAGGTGAAGGGCGGCTTTCACACACACTTATCTCTCAGAACTGAGCATGTGGAGAGACGTTCGTTCATCCAGCACAAAGGGAACGGGTTGCAGGAGAAACCCTTACTCTGGTTTCTCAGTCTGTTTCCTAGTGCCGGTTTGAAGTGCCTGCCGTTTTCACTGTAAAACCGAGTTGGAGCTTGTTCTTCCCCATATATATGTATGGAGTGCAGTTTGCAACTTAAAAGAAACTTTGTGTTCTCTTCAAGCTAGTGAAGGAAGGCTTTCACACACACTTATCTCTCAGAGCTGAGCATGTCTAGAGACGTTCGTTCATCCAGCACAAAGGGAACGGGTTGCAGGAGAAACCCTTACTCTGGTTTCTCAGTCTGTTTCCTAGTGCCGGTTTGAAGTGCCTGCCGTTTTCACTGTAAAACCGAGTTGGAGCTTGGACCTCCCCATATATATGTATGGAGTGGAGTTGGCTACTGAAAAGGAACTTTGTGTTCCCTTAAAGTTAGGTGAAGGACGACTTTCACACACACTTATCTCTCAGAACTGAGCATGTGGAGAGACGTTCGTTCATCCAGCACAAAGGGAACGGGTTGCAGGAGAAACCCTTACTCTGGTTTCTCAGTCTGTTTCCTAGTGCCGGTTTGAAGTGCCTGCCGTTTTCAATGTAAAACCGAGTTGGAGCTTGTTCTTCCCCATATATATGTATGGAGTGCAGTTTGCAACTTAAAAGAAACTTTGTGTTCTCTTCAAGCTAGTGAAGGACGGCTTTCACACACACTTATCTCTCAGAACTGAGCATGTCTAGAGACGTTCGTTCATCCAGCACAAAGGGAACGGGTTGCAGGAGAAACCCTTACTCTGGTTTCTCAGTCTGTTTCCTAGTGCCGGTTTGAAGTGCCTGCCGTTTTCACTGTAAAACCGAGTTGGAGCTTGGACCTCCCCATATATATGTATGGAGTGGAGTTTGCTACTGAAAAGGAACTTTGTGTTCCCTTAAAGTTAGGTGAAGGACGACTTTCACACACACTTATCTCTCAGAACTGAGCATGTGGAGAGACGTTCGTTCATCCAGCGCAAAGGGAGCGGGTTGCAGGAGAAACCCTTACTCTGGATTCTCAGTCTGTTCCCTAGTGCCGGTTTGAAGTGCCTGCCGTTTTCACTGTAAATCCGAGTTGGAGCTTGGACCTCCCCATATATATGTATGGAGTGCAGTTTGCAACTGAAAAGAAACTTTGTGCTCCCTTCAAGCTAGCTGAAGGACGGCTTTCACACACACTTATCTCTCAGAACTGACCATGTGGAGAGACGTTCATTCATCCAGCACAAAGGGAACGGGTTGCAGGAGAAACCCTTACTCTGGTTTCTCAGTCTGTTTCCTAGTGCCGGTTTGAAGTGCCTGCCGTTTCCACTGTAAAACCGAGTTGGAGCTTGGACATCCCCATATATATGTATGGAGTGGAGTTTGCAACTGAAAAGAAACTTTGTGTTCCCTTCAAGCTAGCTGAAGGACGGCTTTCACACACACTTATCTCTCAGAACTGAGCATGTGGAGAGACGTTCGTTCATCCAGCACTAAGGGAACGGGTTGCAGGAGAAACCCTTACTCTGGTATATCAGTCTGTTTCCTAGTGCCGGTTTGAAGTGCCTGCCGTTTTCACTGTAAAACCGAGTTGGAGCTTGGACCTCCCCATATATATGTATGGAGTGCAGTTTGCAACTGAAAAGAAACTTTGTGTTCCCTTCAAGCTAGGTGAAGGACGGCTTTCACACACACTTATCTCTCAGAACTGAGCATGTGGAGAGACGTTCGTTCATCCAGCACAAAGGGAACGGGTTGCAGGAGAAACCCTTACTCTGGTTTCTCAGTCTGTTTCCTAGTGCCGGTTTGAAGTGCCTGCCGTTTTCACTGTAAAACCGAGTTGGAGCTTGTTCTCCCCCATATATATGTATGGAGTGCAGTTTGCAACTTAAAAGAAACTTTGTGTTCTCTTCAAGCTAGTGAAGGACGGCTTTCACACACACTTATCTCTCAGAACTGAGCATGTCTAGAGACGTTCGTTCATCCAGCACAAAGGGAACGGGTTGCAGGAGAAACCCTTACTCTGGTTTCTCAGTCTGTTTCCTAGTGCCGGTTTGAAGTGCCTGCCGTTTTCACTGTAAAACCGAGTTGGAGCTTGGACCTCCCCATATATATGTATGGAGTGGAGTTTGCTACTGAAAAGGAACTTTGTGTTCCCTTAAAGTTAGTTGAAGGACGACTTTCACACACACTTATCTCTCAGAACTGAGCATGTGGAGAGACGTTCGTTCATCCAGCGCATAGGGAGCGGGTTGCAGGAGAAACCCTTACTCTGGATTCTCAGTCTGTTCCCTAGTGCCGGTTTGAAGTGCCTGCCGTTTTCACTGTAAATCCGAGTTGGAGCTTGGACCTACCCATATATATGTATGGAGTGCAGTTTGCAACTGAAAAGAAACTTTGTGTTCCCTTCAAGGTAGCTGAAGGACGGCTTTCAGACACACTTATCTCTCAGAACTGAGCATGTGGAGAGACGTTCGTTCATCCAGCACAAAGGGAACGGGTTGCAGGTGAAACCCTTACTCTGGTTTCTCAGTCTGTTTCCTAGTGCCGGTTTGAAGTGCCTGCCGTTTTCACTGTAAAACCGAGTTGGGGCTTGGACCTCCCCATATATATTTATGGAGTGGAGTTTGCAAATGAAAAGAAACTTTGTGTTCCCTTCAAGCTAGCTGAAGTACGGCTTTCACACACACTTATCTCTCAGAACTGACCATGTGGAGAGACGTTCGTTCATCCAGCACAAAGGGAACGGGTTGCAGGAGAAACCCTTACTCTGGTTTCTCAGTCTGTTTCCTAGTGCCGGTTTGAAGTGCCTGCCGTTTTCACTGTAAAACCGACTTGGAGCTTGTTCTTCCCCATATATATGTATGGAGTGGAGTTTGCAACTGAATAGAAACTTTGTGTTCCCTTCAAGCTAGTGAAGGATGGCTTTCACACACACTTATCTCTCAGAACTGAGCATGTGGAGAGACGTTCGTTCATCCAGCACAAAAGGAACGGGTTGCAGGAGAAACCCTTACTATGGTTTCTCAGTCTGTTTCCTAGTGCCGGTTTGAAGTGCCTGCCGTTTTCACTGTAAAACCGAGTTGGGGCTTGTACCTCCCCATATATAAGTATGGAGTGGAGTTTGCAACTGAAAAGAAACTTTGTGTTCCCTTCAAGCTAGGTGAAGGACGGCTTTCACACACACTTATTTCTCAGAACTTAGCATGTGGAGAGACTTTCGTTCATCCAGCACAAAGGGAACGGGTTGCAGGAGAAACACTTACTCTGTGTTCTCAGTCTGTTTCCTACGGCCGGTTTGAAGTGCCTGCCGTTTTCACTGTAAAACCGAGTTGGAGCTTATAGCTCCCCATATATATGTATGGAGTGGAGTTTGTAACTGAAAAGAAACTGTGTGTTCCCTTCAAACTAGTTGAAGGACGGCTTTCACACACACTTATCTCTCAGAACTGAGCATGTGGAGAGACGTTCGTTCATCCAGCACAATGGGAACGGGTTGCAGGAGAAACACTTACTCTGTGTTCTCAGTCTGTTTCCTAGTGCCGGTTTGAAGTGCCTGCCGTTTTCACTGCAAAACCGAGTTGGAGCTTGTACCTCCCCATATATATGTATGGAGTGGAGTTTGCAACTGAAAAGAAACTGTGTGTTCCCTTCAAGCTAGCTGAAGGACTGCTTTCACACACACTTATCTCTCAGAACTGAGCATGTGGAGAGACGTTCGTTCATCCAGCACAATGGGAACGGGTTGCAGGAGAAACACTTACTCTGTGTTCTCAGTCTGTTTCCTAGTGCCGGTTTGAAGTGCCTGCCGTTTTCACTGTAAAACCGAGTTGGAGCTTGTACCTCCCCATATATATTTATGGAGTGGAATTTGCAACTGAAAAGAAACTTTGTGTTCCCTTCAAGCTAGGTGAAGGACGGCTTTCACACACATTTATCTCTCAGAACTGAGCATGTGGAGAGACGTTCGTTCATCCAGCACAAAGGGAACGGTTTGCAGGAGAAACACTTACTCTGTGTTCTCAGTCTGTTTCCTAGGGCCGGTTTGAAGTGCCTGCCGTTTTCACTGTAAAACCGAGTTGGAGCTAGTAGCTCCCCATATATATGTATGGAGTGGAGTTTGCAACTGAAAAGAAACTGTGTGTTCCCTTCAAGCTAGCTGAAGGACGGCTTTCACACACACTTATCTCTCAGAACTGAGCAGGTGGAGAGACGTTTGTTCATCCAGCACAAAGGGAATGGGTTGCAGGAGAAACACTTACTCTGTGTTCTCAGTCTGTTTCCTAGTGCCGGTTTGAAGTGCCTGCCGTTTTCACTGTAAAACCGAGTTGGAGCTTGTAGCTCCCCATATATATGTATGGAGTGGAGTTTGCAACTGAAAAGAAACTGTGTGTTCCCTTCAAGCTAGCTGAAGGACGGCTTTCACACACAGTTATCTCTCAGAACTGAGCATGTGGAGAGACGTTCGTTCATCCAGCACAAAGGGAACGGGTTGCAGGAGAAACACTTCCACTGTGTTCTCTTTCTGTTTCCTAGTGCCGGTTTGAAGTGCCTGCCGTTTTCACTGTAAAACCGAGTTGGAGCTTGGACCTCCCCATATATATGTATGGAGTGCAGTTTGCAACTGAAAAGAAACTTTGTGTTCCCTTCAAGCTAGGTGAAGGACGGCTTTCACACACACTTATCTCTCAGAACTGAGCATGTGGAGAGACGTTCGTTCATCCAGCACAAAGGGAACGGGTTGCAGGAGAAACCCTTACTCTGGTTTCTCAGTCTGTTTCCTAGTGCCGGTTTGAAGTGCCTGCCGTTTTCAATGTAAAACCGAGTTGGAGCTTGTTCTTCCCCATATATATGTATGGAGTGCAGTTTGCAACTTAAAAGAAACTTTGTGTTCTCTTCAAGCTAGTGAAGGACGGCTTTCACACACACTTATCTCTCAGAACTGAGCATGTCTAGAGACGTTCGTTCATCCAGCACAAAGGGAACGGGTTGCAGGAGAAACCCTTACTCTGGTTTCTCAGTCTGTTTCCTAGTGCCGGTTTGAAGTGCCTGCCGTTTTCACTGTAAAACCGAGTTGGAGCTTGGACCTCCCCATATATATGTATGGAGTGGAGTTTGCTACTGAAAAGGAACTTTGTGTTCCCTTAAAGTTAGGTGAAGGACGACTTTCACACACACTTATCTCTCAGAACTGAGCATGTGGAGAGACGTTCGTTCATCCAGCGCAAAGGGAGCGGGTTGCAGGAGAAACCCTTACTCTGGATTCTCAGTCTGTTCCCTAGTGCCGGTTTGAAGTGCCTGCCGTTTTCACTGTAAATCCGAGTTGGAGCTTGGACCTCCCCATATATATGTATGGAGTGCTGTTTGCAACTGAAAAGAAACTTTGTGCTCCCTTCAAGCTAGCTGAAGGACGGCTTTCACACACACTTATCTCTCAGAACTGACCATGTGGAGAGACGTTCGTTCATCCAGCACAAAGGGAACGGGTTGCAGGAGAAACCCTTACTCTGGTTTCTCAGTCTGTTTCCTAGTGCCGGTTTGAAGTGCCTGCCGTTTCCACTGTAAAACCGAGTTGGAGCTTGGACATCCCCATATATATGTATGGAGTGGAGTTTGCAACTGAAAAGAAACTTTGTGTTCCCTTCAAGCTAGCTGAAGGACGGCTTTCACACACACTTATCTCTCAGAACTGAGCATGTGGAGAGACGTTCGTTCATCCAGCACAAAGGGAACGGGTTGCAGGAGAAACCCTTACTCTGGTTTATCAGTCTGTTTCCTAGTGCCGGTTTGAAGTGCCTGCCGTTTTCACTGTAAAACCGAGTTGGAGCTTGGACCTCCCCATATATATGTATGGAGTGCAGTTTGCAACTGAAAAGAAACTTTGTGTTCCCTTCAAGCTAGGTGAAGGACGGCTTTCACACACACTTATCTCTCAGAACTGAGCATGTGGAGAGACGTTCGTTCATCCAGCACAAAGGGAACGGGTTGCAGGAGAAAATCTTTCTCTGGTTTCTCAGTCTTTTTCCTAGTGCCGGTTTGAAGTGCCTGCCGTTTCCACTGTAAAACCGAGTTGGAGCTTGGACATCCCCATATATATGTATGGAGTGGAGTTTGCAACTGAAAAGAAACTTTGTGTTCCCTTCAAGCTAGCTGAAGGACGGCTTTCACACACACTTATCTCTCAGAACTGAGCATGTGGAGAGACGTTCGTTCATCCAGCACAAAGGGAACGGGTTGCAGGAGAAAATCTTTCTCTGGTTTCTCAGTCTGTTTCCTAGTGCCGGTTTGAAGTGCCTGCCGTTTTCACTGTAAAACCGAGTTGGAGCTTGGACCTCCCCATATATATGTATGGAGTGCAGTTTGCAACTGAAAAGAAACTTTGTGTTCCCTTCAAGCTAGCTGAAGGACGGCTTTCACACACACTTATCTCTCAGAACTGAGCATGTGGAGAGACGTTCGTTCATCCAGCACAAAGGGAACGGGTTGCAGGAGAAACCCTTACTCTGGTTTCTCAGTCTGTTTCCTAGTGCCGGTTTGAAGTGCCTGCCGTTTTCACTGTAAAACCGAGTTGGAGCTTGTTCTTCCCCATATATATGTATGGAGTGCAGTTTGCAACTTAAAAGAAACTTTGTGTTCTCTTCAAGCTAGTGAAGGACGGCTTTCACACACACTTATCTCTCAGAACTGAGCATGTCTAGAGACGTTCGTTCATCCAGCACAAAGGGAACGGGTTGCAGGAGAAACCCTTACTCTGGTTTCTCAGTCTGTTTCCTAGTGCCGGTTTGAAGTGCCTGCCGTTTTCACTGTAAATCCCAGTTGGAGCTTGGACCTCCCCATATATATGTATGGAGTGCAGTTTGCAACTGAAAAGAAACTTTGTGTTCCCTTCAAGCTAGGTGAAGGGCGGCTTTCACACACACTTATCTCTCAGAACTGAGCATGTGGAGAGACGTTCGTTCATCCAGCACAAAGGGAACGGGTTGCAGGAGAAACCCTTACTCTGGTTTCTCAGTCTGTTTCCTAGTGCCGGTTTGAAGTGCCTGCCGTTTTCACTGTAAAACCGAGTTGGAGCTTGTTCTTCCCCATATATATGTATGGAGTGCAGTTTGCAACTTAAAAGAAACTTTGTGTTCTCTTCAAGCTAGTGAAGGAAGGCTTTCACACACACTTATCTCTCAGAGCTGAGCATGTCTAGAGACGTTCGTTCATCCAGCACAAAGGGAACGGGTTGCAGGAGAAACCCTTACTCTGGTTTCTCAGTCTGTTTCCTAGTGCCGGTTTGAAGTGCCTGCCGTTTTCACTGTAAAACCGAGTTGGAGCTTGGACCTCCCCATATATATGTATGGAGTGGAGTTTGCTACTGAAAAGGAACTTTGTGTTCCCTTAAAGTTAGGTGAAGGACGACTTTCACACACACTTATCTCTCAGAACTGAGCATGTGGAGAGACGTTCGTTCATCCAGCACAAAGGGAACGGGTTGCAGGAGAAACCCTTACTCTGGTTTCTCAGTCTGTTTCCTAGTGCCGGTTTGAAGTGCCTGCCGTTTTCAATGTAAAACCGAGTTGGAGCTTGTTCTTCCCCATATATATGTATGGAGTGCAGTTTGCAACTTAAAAGAAACTTTGTGTTCTCTTCAAGCTAGTGAAGGACGGCTTTCACACACACTTATCTCTCAGAACTGAGCATGTCTAGAGACGTTCGTTCATCCAGCACAAAGGGAACGGGTTGCAGGAGAAACCCTTACTCTGGTTTCTCAGTCTGTTTCCTAGTGCCGGTTTGAAGTGCCTGCCGTTTTCACTGTAAAACCGAGTTGGAGCTTGGACCTCCCCATATATATGTATGGAGTGGAGTTTGCTACTGAAAAGGAACTTTGTGTTCCCTTAAAGTTAGGTGAAGGACGACTTTCACACACACTTATCTCTCAGAACTGAGCATGTGGAGAGACGTTCGTTCATCCAGCGCAAAGGGAGCGGGTTGCAGGAGAAACCCTTACTCTGGATTCTCAGTCTGTTCCCTAGTGCCGGTTTGAAGTGCCTGCCGTTTTCACTGTAAATCCGAGTTGGAGCTTGGACCTCCCCATATATATGTATGGAGTGCAGTTTGCAACTGAAAAGAAACTTTGTGCTCCCTTCAAGCTAGCTGAAGGACGGCTTTCACACACACTTATCTCTCAGAACTGACCATGTGGAGAGACGTTCATTCATCCAGCACAAAGGGAACGGGTTGCAGGAGAAACCCTTACTCTGGTTTCTCAGTCTGTTTCCTAGTGCCGGTTTGAAGTGCCTGCCGTTTCCACTGTAAAACCGAGTTGGAGCTTGGACATCCCCATATATATGTATGGAGTGGAGTTTGCAACTGAAAAGAAACTTTGTGTTCCCTTCAAGCTAGCTGAAGGACGGCTTTCACACACACTTATCTCTCAGAACTGAGCATGTGGAGAGACGTTCGTTCATCCAGCACTAAGGGAACGGGTTGCAGGAGAAACCCTTACTCTGGTATATCAGTCTGTTTCCTAGTGCCGGTTTGAAGTGCCTGCCGTTTTCACTGTAAAACCGAGTTGGAGCTTGGACCTCCCCATATATATGTATGGAGTGCAGTTTGCAACTGAAAAGAAACTTTGTGTTCCCTTCAAGCTAGGTGAAGGACGGCTTTCACACACACTTATCTCTCAGAACTGAGCATGTGGAGAGACGTTCGTTCATCCAGCACAAAGGGAACGGGTTGCAGGAGAAACCCTTACTCTGGTTTCTCAGTCTGTTTCCTAGTGCCGGTTTGAAGTGCCTGCCGTTTTCACTGTAAAACCGAGTTGGAGCTTGTTCTCCCCCATATATATGTATGGAGTGCAGTTTGCAACTTAAAAGAAACTTTGTGTTCTCTTCAAGCTAGTGAAGGACGGCTTTCACACACACTTATCTCTCAGAACTGAGCATGTCTAGAGACGTTCGTTCATCCAGCACAAAGGGAACGGGTTGCAGGAGAAACCCTTACTCTGGTTTCTCAGTCTGTTTCCTAGTGCCGGTTTGAAGTGCCTGCCGTTTTCACTGTAAAACCGAGTTGGAGCTTGGACCTCCCCATATATATGTATGGAGTGGAGTTTGCTACTGAAAAGGAACTTTGTGTTCCCTTAAAGTTAGTTGAAGGACGACTTTCACACACACTTATCTCTCAGAACTGAGCATGTGGAGAGACGTTCGTTCATCCAGCGCATAGGGAGCGGGTTGCAGGAGAAACCCTTACTCTGGATTCTCAGTCTGTTCCCTAGTGCCGGTTTGAAGTGCCTGCCGTTTTCACTGTAAATCCGAGTTGGAGCTTGGACCTACCCATATATATGTATGGAGTGCAGTTTGCAACTGAAAAGAAACTTTGTGTTCCCTTCAAGGTAGCTGAAGGACGGCTTTCAGACACACTTATCTCTCAGAACTGAGCATGTGGAGAGACGTTCGTTCATCCAGCACAAAGGGAACGGGTTGCAGGTGAAACCCTTACTCTGGTTTCTCAGTCTGTTTCCTAGTGCCGGTTTGAAGTGCCTGCCGTTTTCACTGTAAAACCGAGTTGGGGCTTGGACCTCCCCATATATATTTATGGAGTGGAGTTTGCAAATGAAAAGAAACTTTGTGTTCCCTTCAAGCTAGCTGAAGTACGGCTTTCACACACACTTATCTCTCAGAACTGACCATGTGGAGAGACGTTCGTTCATCCAGCACAAAGGGAACGGGTTGCAGGAGAAACCCTTACTCTGGTTTCTCAGTCTGTTTCCTAGTGCCGGTTTGAAGTGCCTGCCGTTTTCACTGTAAAACCGACTTGGAGCTTGTTCTTCCCCATATATATGTATGGAGTGGAGTTTGCAACTGAATAGAAACTTTGTGTTCCCTTCAAGCTAGTGAAGGATGGCTTTCACACACACTTATCTCTCAGAACTGAGCATGTGGAGAGACGTTCGTTCATCCAGCACAAAAGGAACGGGTTGCAGGAGAAACCCTTACTATGGTTTCTCAGTCTGTTTCCTAGTGCCGGTTTGAAGTGCCTGCCGTTTTCACTGTAAAACCGAGTTGGGGCTTGTACCTCCCCATATATAAGTATGGAGTGGAGTTTGCAACTGAAAAGAAACTTTGTGTTCCCTTCAAGCTAGGTGAAGGACGGCTTTCACACACACTTATTTCTCAGAACTTAGCATGTGGAGAGACTTTCGTTCATCCAGCACAAAGGGAACGGGTTGCAGGAGAAACACTTACTCTGTGTTCTCAGTCTGTTTCCTACGGCCGGTTTGAAGTGCCTGCCGTTTTCACTGTAAAACCGAGTTGGAGCTTATAGCTCCCCATATATATGTATGGAGTGGAGTTTGTAACTGAAAAGAAACTGTGTGTTCCCTTCAAACTAGTTGAAGGACGGCTTTCACACACACTTATCTCTCAGAACTGAGCATGTGGAGAGACGTTCGTTCATCCAGCACAATGGGAACGGGTTGCAGGAGAAACACTTACTCTGTGTTCTCAGTCTGTTTCCTAGTGCCGGTTTGAAGTGCCTGCCGTTTTCACTGCAAAACCGAGTTGGAGCTTGTACCTCCCCATATATATGTATGGAGTGGAGTTTGCAACTGAAAAGAAACTGTGTGTTCCCTTCAAGCTAGCTGAAGGACTGCTTTCACACACACTTATCTCTCAGAACTGAGCATGTGGAGAGACGTTCGTTCATCCAGCACAATGGGAACGGGTTGCAGGAGAAACACTTACTCTGTGTTCTCAGTCTGTTTCCTAGTGCCGGTTTGAAGTGCCTGCCGTTTTCACTGTAAAACCGAGTTGGAGCTTGTACCTCCCCATATATATTTATGGAGTGGAATTTGCAACTGAAAAGAAACTTTGTGTTCCCTTCAAGCTAGGTGAAGGACGGCTTTCACACACATTTATCTCTCAGAACTGAGCATGTGGAGAGACGTTCGTTCATCCAGCACAAAGGGAACGGGTTGCAGGAGAAACACTTACTCTGTGTTCTCAGTCTGTTTCCTAGGGCCGGTTTGAAGTGCCTGCCGTTTTCACTGTAAAACCGAGTTGGAGCTAGTAGCTCCCCATATATATGTATGGAGTGGAGTTTGCAACTGAAAAGAAACTGTGTGTTCCCTTCAAGCTAGCTGAAGGACGGCTTTCACACACACTTATCTCTCAGAACTGAGCAGGTGGAGAGACGTTTGTTCATCCAGCACAAAGGGAATGGGTTGCAGGAGAAACACTTACTCTGTGTTCTCAGTCTGTTTCCTAGTGCCGGTTTGAAGTGCCTGCCGTTTTCACTGTAAAACCGAGTTGGAGCTTGTAGCTCCCCATATATATGTATGGAGTGGAGTTTGCAACTGAAAAGAAACTGTGTGTTCCCTTCAAGCTAGCTGAAGGACGGCTTTCACACACAGTTATCTCTCAGAACTGAGCATGTGGAGAGACGTTCGTTCATCCAGCACAAAGGGAACGGGTTGCAGGAGAAACACTTCCACTGTGTTCTCTTTCTGTTTCCTAGTGCCGGTTTGAAGTGCCTGCCGTTTTCACTGTAAAACCGAGTTGGAGCTTGGACCTCCCCATATATATGTATGGAGTGCAGTTTGCAACTGAAAAGAAACTTTGTGTTCCCTTCAAGCTAGGTGAAGGACGGCTTTCACACACACTTATCTCTCAGAACTGAGCATGTGGAGAGACGTTCGTTCATCCAGCACAAAGGGAACGGGTTGCAGGAGAAACCCTTACTCTGGTTTCTCAGTCTGTTTCCTAGTGCCGGTTTGAAGTGCCTGCCGTTTTCAATGTAAAACCGAGTTGGAGCTTGTTCTTCCCCATATATATGTATGGAGTGCAGTTTGCAACTTAAAAGAAACTTTGTGTTCTCTTCAAGCTAGTGAAGGACGGCTTTCACACACACTTATCTCTCAGAACTGAGCATGTCTAGAGACGTTCGTTCATCCAGCACAAAGGGAACGGGTTGCAGGAGAAACCCTTACTCTGGTTTCTCAGTCTGTTTCCTAGTGCCGGTTTGAAGTGCCTGCCGTTTTCACTGTAAAACCGAGTTGGAGCTTGGACCTCCCCATATATATGTATGGAGTGGAGTTTGCTACTGAAAAGGAACTTTGTGTTCCCTTAAAGTTAGGTGAAGGACGACTTTCACACACACTTATCTCTCAGAACTGAGCATGTGGAGAGACGTTCGTTCATCCAGCGCAAAGGGAGCGGGTTGCAGGAGAAACCCTTACTCTGGATTCTCAGTCTGTTCCCTAGTGCCGGTTTGAAGTGCCTGCCGTTTTCACTGTAAATCCGAGTTGGAGCTTGGACCTCCCCATATATATGTATGGAGTGCTGTTTGCAACTGAAAAGAAACTTTGTGCTCCCTTCAAGCTAGCTGAAGGACGGCTTTCACACACACTTATCTCTCAGAACTGACCATGTGGAGAGACGTTCGTTCATCCAGCACAAAGGGAACGGGTTGCAGGAGAAACCCTTACTCTGGTTTCTCAGTCTGTTTCCTAGTGCCGGTTTGAAGTGCCTGCCGTTTCCACTGTAAAACCGAGTTGGAGCTTGGACATCCCCATATATATGTATGGAGTGGAGTTTGCAACTGAAAAGAAACTTTGTGTTCCCTTCAAGCTAGCTGAAGGACGGCTTTCACACACACTTATCTCTCAGAACTGAGCATGTGGAGAGACGTTCGTTCATCCAGCACAAAGGGAACGGGTTGCAGGAGAAACCCTTACTCTGGTTTATCAGTCTGTTTCCTAGTGCCGGTTTGAAGTGCCTGCCGTTTTCACTGTAAAACCGAGTTGGAGCTTGGACCTCCCCATATATATGTATGGAGTGCAGTTTGCAACTGAAAAGAAACTTTGTGTTCCCTTCAAGCTAGGTGAAGGACGGCTTTCACACACACTTATCTCTCAGAACTGAGCATGTGGAGAGACGTTCGTTCATCCAGCACAAAGGGAACGGGTTGCAGGAGAAACCCTTACTCTGGTTTCTCAGTCTGTTTCCTAGTGCCGGTTTGAAGTGCCTGCCGTTTTCACTGTAAAACCGAGTTGGAGCTTGTCCTTCCCCATATATATGTATGGAGTGCAGTTTGCAACTTAAAAGAAACTTTGTGTTCTCTTCAAGCTAGTGAAGGACGGCTTTCACACACACTTATCTCTCAGAACTGAGCATGTCTAGAGACGTTCGTTCATCCAGCACAAAGGGAACGGGTTGCAGGAGAAACCCTTACTCTGGTTTCTCAGTCTGTTTCCTAGTGCCGGTTTGAAGTGCCTGCCGTTTTCACTGTAAACCCGAGTTGGAGCTTGGACCTCCCCATATATATGTATGGAGTGGAGTTTGCAACTGAAAAGAAACTTTGTGTTCCCTTCAAGCTAGGTGAAGGACGGCTTTCACACACACTTATCTCTCAGAACTGAGCATGTGGAGAGACGTTCGTTCATCCAGCACAAAGGGAACGGGTTGCAGGAGAAACCCTTACTCTGGTTTCTCAGTCTGTTTCCTAGTGCCGGTTTGAAGTGCCTGCCGTTTTCACTGTAAAACCGAGTTGGAGCTTGTTCTTCCCCATATATATGTATGGAGTGCAGTTTGCAACTTAAAAGAAACTTTGTGTTCTCTTCAAGCTAGTGAAGGACGGCTTTCACACACACTTATCTCTCAGAACTGAGCATGTCTAGAGACGTTCGTTCATCCAGCACAAAGGGAACGGGTTGCAGGAGAAACCCTTACTCTGGTTTCTCAGTCTGTTTCCTAGTGCCGGTTTGAAGTGCCTGCCGTTTTCACTGTAAAACCGAGTTGGAGCTTGGACCTCCCCATATATATGTATGGAGTGGAGTTTGCTACTGAAAAGGAACTTTGTGTTCCCTTAAAGTTAGGTGAAGGACGACTTTCACACACACTTATCTCTCAGAACTGAGCATGTGGAGAGACGTTCGTTCATCCAGCGCAAAGGGAGCGGGTTGCAGGAGAAACCCTTACTCTGGATTCTCAGTCTGTTCCCTAGTGCCGGTTTGAAGTGCCTGCCGTTTTCACTGTAAATCCGAGTTGGAGCTTGGACCTCCCCATATATATGTATGGAGTGCAGTTTGCAACTGAAAAGAAACTTTGTGCTCCCTTCAAGCTAGCTGAAGGACGGCTTTCACACACACTTATCTCTCAGAACTGACCATGTGGAGAGACGTTCGTTCATCCAGCACAAAGGGAACGGGTTGCAGGAGAAAATCTTACTCTGGTTTCTCAGTCTTTTTCCTAGTGCCGGTTTGAAGTGCCTGCCGTTTCCACTGTAAAACCGAGTTGGAGCTTGGACATCCCCATATATATGTATGGAGTGGAGTTTGCAACTGAAAAGAAACTTTGTGTTCCCTTCAAGCTAGCTGAAGGACGGCTTTCACACACACTTATCTCTCAGAACTGAGCATGTGGAGAGACTTTCGTTCATCCAGCACAAAGGGAACGGGTTGCAGGAGAAAATCTTTCTCTGGTTTCTCAGTCTTTTTCCTAGTGCCGGTTTGAAGTGCCTGCCGTTTCCACTGTAAAACCGAGTTGGAGCTTGGACATCCCCATATATATGTATGGAGTGGAGTTTGCAACTGAAAAGAAACTTTGTGTTCCCTTCAAGCTAGCTGAAGGACGGCTTTCACACACACTTATCTCTCAGAACTGAGCATGTGGAGAGACTTTCGTTCATCCAGCACAAAGGGAACGGGTTGCAGGAGAAAATCTTTCTCTGGTTTCTCAGTCTTTTTCCTAGTGCCGGTTTGAAGTGCCTGCCGTTTCCACTGTAAAACCGAGTTGGAGCTTGGACATCCCCATATATATGTATGGAGTGGAGTTTGCAACTGAAAAGAAACTTTGTGTTCCCTTCAAGCTAGCTGAAGGACGGCTTTCACACACACTTATCTCTCAGAACTGAGCATGTGGAGAGACGTTCGTTCATCCAGCACAAAGGGAACGGGTTGCAGGAGAAAATCTTTCTCTGGTTTCTCAGTCTTTTTCCTAGTGCCGGTTTGAAGTGCCTGCCGTTTCCACTGTAAAACCGAGTTCGAGCTTGGACATCCCCATATATATGTATGGAGTGGAGTTTGCAACTGAAAAGAAACTTTGTGTTCCCTTCAAGCTAGCTGAAGGACGGCTTTCACACACACTTATCTCTCAGAACTGAGCATGTGGAGAGACGTTCGTTCATCCAGCACAAAGGGAACGGGTTGCAGGAGAAACCCTTACTCTGGTTTATCAGTCTGTTTCCTAGTGCCGGTTTGAAGTGCCTGCCGTTTCCACTGTAAAACCGAGTTGGAGCTTGGACATCCCCATATATATGTATGGAGTGGAGTTTGCAACTGAAAAGAAACTTTGTGTTCCCTTCAAGCTAGCTGAAGGACGGCTTTCACACACACTTATCTCTCAGAACTGAGCATGTGGAGAGACGTTCGTTCATCCAGCACAAAGGGAACGGGTTGCAGGAGAAACCCTTACTCTGGTTTATCAGTCTGTTTCCTAGTGCCGGTTTGAAGTGCCTGCCGTTTTCACTGTAAAACCGAGTTGGAGCTTGGACCTCCCCATATATATGTATGGAGTGCAGTTTGCAACTGAAAAGAAACTTTGTGTTCCCTTCAAGCTAGGTGAAGGACGGCTTTCACACACACTTATCTCTCAGAACTGAGCATGTGGAGAGACGTTCGTTCATCCAGCACAAAGGGAACGGGTTGCAGGAGAAACCCTTACTCTGGTTTCTCAGTCTGTTTCCTAGTGCCGGTTTGAAGTGCCTGCCGTTTTCACTGTAAAACCGAGTTGGAGCTTGTTCTTCCCCATATATATGTATGGAGTGCAGTTTGCAACTTAAAAGAAACTTTGTGTTCTCTTCAAGCTAGTGAAGGACGGCTTTCACACACACTTATCTCTCAGAACTGAGCATGTCTAGAGACGTTCGTTCATCCAGCACAAAGGGAACGGGTTGCAGGAGAAACCCTTACTCTGGTTTCTCAGTCTGTTTCCTAGTGCCGGTTTGAAGTGCCTGCCGTTTTCACTGTAAAACCGAGTTGTAGCTTGGACCTCCCCATATATATGTATGGAGTGCAGTTTGCAACTGAAAAGAAACTTTGTGTTCCCTTCAAGCTAGGTGAAGGACGGCTTTCACACACACTAATTTCTCAGAACTGGGCAGGTGGAGAGACGTTCGTTCATCCAGCACAAAGGGAACGGGTTGCAGGAGAAAATCTTACTCTGGTTTCTCAGTCTTTTTCCTAGTGCCGGTTTGAAGAGCCTGCCGTTTTCACTGTAAATCCGAGTTGGAGCTTTGACCTCCCCATATATATGTATGGAGTGGAGTTTGCAACTGAAAAGAAACTTTGTGCTCCCTTCAAGCTAGCTGAAGGACGGCTTTCACACACACTTATCTCTCAGAACTGAGCATGTGGAGAGACGTTCGTTCATCCAGCACAAAGGGAACGGGTTGCAGGAGAAACCCTTACTCTGGATTCTCAGTCTGTTTCGTAGTGCCGGTTTGAAGTGCCTGCCGTTTTCACTGTAAAACCGAGTTGGAGCTTGGACCTCCCCATATATATGTATGGAGTGGAGTTTGCAACTGAAAAGAAACTTTGTGTTCCCTTCAAGCTAGCTGAAGGACGGCTTTCACACACACTTATCTCTCAGAACTGAGCATGTGGAGAGACTTTCGTTCATCCAGCACAAAGGGAACGGGTTGCAGGAGAAAATCTTTCTCTGGTTTCTCAGTCTTTTTCCTAGTGCCGGTTTGAAGTGCCTGCCGTTTCCACTGTAAAACCGAGTTGGAGCTTGGACATCCCCATATATATGTATGGAGTGGAGTTTGCAACTGAAAAGAAACTTTGTGTTCCCTTCAAGCTAGCTGAAGGACGGCTTTCACACACACTTATCTCTCAGAACTGAGCATGTGGAGAGACGTTCGTTCATCCAGCACAAAGGGAACGGGTTGCAGGAGAAAATCTTTCTCTGGTTTCTCAGTCTTTTTCCTAGTGCCGGTTTGAAGTGCCTGCCGTTTCCACTGTAAAACCGAGTTCGAGCTTGGACATCCCCATATATATGTATGGAGTGGAGTTTGCAACTGAAAAGAAACTTTGTGTTCCCTTCAAGCTAGCTGAAGGACGGCTTTCACACACACTTATCTCTCAGAACTGAGCATGTGGAGAGACGTTCGTTCATCCAGCACAAAGGGAACGGGTTGCAGGAGAAACCCTTACTCTGGTTTATCAGTCTGTTTCCTAGTGCCGGTTTGAAGTGCCTGCCGTTTCCACTGTAAAACCGAGTTGGAGCTTGGACATCCCCATATATATGTATGGAGTGGAGTTTGCAACTGAAAAGAAACTTTGTGTTCCCTTCAAGCTAGCTGAAGGACGGCTTTCACACACACTTATCTCTCAGAACTGAGCATGTGGAGAGACGTTCGTTCATCCAGCACAAAGGGAACGGGTTGCAGGAGAAACCCTTACTCTGGTTTCTCAGTCTGTTTCCTAGTGCCGGTTTGAAGTGCCTGCCGTTTTCACTGTAAAACCGAGTTGGAGCTTGGACCTCCCCATATATATGTATGGAGTGCAGTTTGCAACTGAAAAGAAACTTTGTGTTCCCTTCAAGCTAGGTGAAGGACGGCTTTCACACACACTTATCTCTCAGAACTGAGCATGTGGAGAGACGTTCGTTCATCCAGCACAAAGGGAACGGGTTGCAGGAGAAACCCTTACTCTGGTTTCTCAGTCTGTTTCCTAGTGCCGGTTTGAAGTGCCTGCCGTTTTCACTGTAAAACCGAGTTGGAGCTTGTTCTTCCCCATATATATGTATGGAGTGCAGTTTGCAACTTAAAAGAAACTTTGTGTTCCCTTCAAGCTAGCTGAAGGACGGCTTTCACACACACTTATCTCTCAGAACTGAGCATGTGGAGAGACGTTCGTTCATCCAGCACAAAGGGAACGGGTTGCAGGAGAAACCCTTACTCTGGTTTCTCAGTCTGTTTCCTAGTGCCGGTTTGAAGTGCCTGCCGTTTCCACTGTAAAACCGAGTTGGAGCTTGGACATCCCCATATATATGTATGGAGTGGAGTTTGCAACTGAAAAGAAACTTTGTGTTCCCTTCAAGCTAGCTGAAGGACGGCTTTCACACACACTTATCTCTCAGAACTGAGCATGTGGAGAGACGTTCGTTCATCCAGCACAAAAGGAACGGGTTGCAGGAGAAACCCTTACTCTGGTTTATCAGTCTGTTTCGTAGTGCCGGTTTGAAGTGCCTGCCGTTTTCACTGTAAAACCGAGTTGGAGCTTGGACCTCCCCATATATATGTATGGAGTGCAGTTTGCAACTGAAAAGAAACTTTGTGTTCCCTTCAAGCTAGGTGAAGGACGGCTTTCACACACACTTATCTCTCAGAACTGAGCATGTGGAGAGACGTTCGTTCATCCAGCACAAAGGGAACGGGTTGCAGGAGAAACCCTTACTCTGGTTTCTCAGTCTGTTTCCTAGTGCCGGTTTGAAGTGCCTGCCGTTTTCACTGTAAAACCGAGTTGGAGCTTGGACCTCCCCATATATATGTATGGAGTGCAGTTTGCAACTGAAAAGAAACTTTGTGTTCCCTTCAAGCTAGGTGAAGGGCGGCTTTCACACACACTTATCTCTCAGAACTGAGCATGTGGAGAGACGTTCGTTCATCCAGCACAAAGGGAACGGGTTGCAGGAGAAACCCTTACTCTGGTTTCTCAGTCTGTTTCCTAGTGCCGGTTTGAAGTGCCTGCCGTTTTCACTGTAAAACCGAGTTGGAGCTTGTTCTTCCCCATATATATGTATGGAGTGCAGTTTGCAACTTAAAAGAAACTTTGTGTTCTCTTCAAGCTAGTGAAGGACGGCTTTCACACACACTTATCTCTCAGAACTGAGCATGTCTAGAGACGTTCGTTCATCCAGCACAAAGGGAACGGGTTGCAGGAGAAACCCTTTCTCTGGTTTCTCAGTCTGTTTCCTAGTGCCGGTTTGAAGTGCCTGCCGTTTTCACTGTAAAACCGAGTTGGAGCTTGGACCTCCCCATATATATGTATGGAGTGGAGTTTGCTACTGAAAAGGAACTTTGTGTTCCCTTAAAGTTAGGTGAAGGACGACTTTCACACACACTTATCTCTCAGAACTGAGCATGTGGAGAGACGTTCGTTCATCCAGCGCAAAGGGAGCGGGTTGCAGGAGAAACCCTTACTCTGGATTCTCAGTCTGTTCCCTAGTGCCGGTTTGAAGTGCCTGCCGTTTTCACTGTAAATCCGAGTTGGAGCTTGGACCTCCCCATATATATGTATGGAGTGCAGTTTGCAACTGAAAAGAAACTTTGTGCCCCCTTCAAGCTAGCTGAAGGACGGCTTTCACACACACTTATCTCTCAGAACTGAGCATGTGGAGAGACGTTTGTTCATCCAGCACAAAGGGAACGGGTTGCAGGAGAAACACTTACTCTGTGTTCTCAGTCTGTTTCCTAGTGCCGGTTTGAAGTGCCTGCCGTTTTCACTGTAAAACCGAGTTGGAGCTTGTAGCTCCCCATATATATGTATGGAGTGGAGTTTGCAACTGAAAAGAAACTGTGTGTTCCCTTCAAGCTAGCTGAAGGACGGCTTTCACACACACTTATCTCTCAGAACTGAGCATGTGGAGAGACGTTCGTTCATCCAGCACAAAGGGAACGGGTTGCAGGAGAAACACTTCCACTGTGTTCTCATTCTGTTCCCTAGTGCCGGTTTGAAGTGCCTGCCGTTTTCACTGTAAAACCGAGTTGGAGCTTGTAGCTCCCCATATATATGTATGGAGTGGAGTTTGCAACTGAAAAGAAACTTGGTGTTCCCTTCAAGCTAGCTGAAGGACGGCTTTCACACACACTTATCTCTCAGAACTGAGCATGTGGAGAGACTTTCGTTCATCCAGCACAAAGGGAACGGGTTGCAGGAGAAAATCTTTCTCTGGTTTCTCAGTCTTTTTCCTAGTGCCGGTTTGAAGTGCCTGCCGTTTCCACTGTAAAACCGAGTTGGAGCTTGGACATCCCCATATATATGTATGGAGTGGAGTTTGCAACTGAAAAGAAACTTTGTGTTCCCTTCAAGCTAGCTGAAGGACGGCTTTCACACACACTTATCTCTCAGAACTGAGCATGTGGAGAGACGTTCGTTCATCCAGCACAAACGGAACGGGTTGCAGGAGAAAATCTTTCTCTGGTTTCTCAGTCTGTTTCCTAGTGCCGGTTTGAAGTGCCTGCCGTTTTCACTGTAAAACCGAGTTGGAGCTTAGACCTCCCCATATATATGTATGGAGTGCAGTTTGCAACTGAAAAGAAACTTTGTGTTCCCTTCAAGCTAGGTGAAGGACGGCTTTCACACACACTTATCTCTCAGAACTGAGCATGTGGAGAGACGTTCGTTCATCCAGCACAAAGGGAACGGGTTGCAGGAGAAACCCTTACTCTGGTTTCTCAGTCTGTTTCCTAGTGCCGGTTTGAAGTGCCTGCCGTTTTCACTGTAAAACCGAGTTGGAGCTTGTTCTTCCCCATATATATGTATGGAGTGCAGTTTGCAACTTAAAAGAAACTTTGTGTTCTCTTCAAGCTAGTGAAGGACGGCTTTCACACACACTTATCTCTCAGAACTGAGCATGTCTAGAGACGTTCGTTCATCCAGCACAAAGGGAACGGGTTGCAGGAGAAACCCTTACTCTGGTTTCTCAGTCTGTTTCCTAGTGCCGGTTTGAAGTGCCTGCCGTTTTCACTGTAAAACCGAGTTGGAGCTTGGACCTCCCCATATATATGTATGGAGTGGAGTTTGCTACTGAAAAGGAACTTTGTGTTCCCTTAAAGTTAGGTGAAGGACGACTTTCACACACACTTATCTCTCAGAACTGAGCATGTGGAGAGACGTTCGTTCATCCAGCGCAAAGGGAGCGGGTTGCAGGAGAAACCCTTACTCTGGATTCTCAGTCTGTTCCCTAGTGCCGGTTTGAAGTGCCTGCCGTTTTCACTGTAAATCCGAGTTGGAGCTTGGACCTCCCCATATATATGTATGGAGTGCAGTTTGCAACTGAAAAGAAACTTTGTGCTCCCTTCAAGCTAGCTGAAGGACGGCTTTCACACACACTTATCTCTGTGAACTGACCATGTGGAGAGACGTTCGTTCATCCAGCACAAAGGGAACGGGTTGCAGGAGAAACCCTTACTCTGGTTTCTCAGTCTGTTTCCTAGTGCCGGTTTGAAGTGCCTGCCGTTTCCACTGTAAAACCGAGTTGGAGCTTGGACATCCCCATATATATGTATGGAGTGCAGTTTGCAACTGAAAAGAAACTTTGTGTTCCCTTCAAGCTAGCTGAAGGACGGCTTTCACACACACTTATCTCTCAGAACTGAGCATGTGGAGAGACGTTCGTTCATCCAGCACAAAGGGAACGGGTTGCAGGAGAAACCCTTACTCTGGTTTATCAGTCTGTTTCCTAGTGCCGGTTTGAAGTGCCTGCCGTTTTCACTGTAAAACCGAGTTGGAGCTTGGACCTCCCCATATATATGTATGGAGTGCAGTTTGCAACTGAAAAGAAACTTTGTGTTCCCTTCAAGCTAGGTGAAGGACGGCTTTCACACACACTTATCTCTCAGAACTGAGCATGTGGAGAGACGTTCGTTCATCCAGCACAAAGGGAACGGGTTGCAGGAGAAACCCTTACTCTGGTTTCTCAGTCTGTTTCCTAGTGCCGGTTTGAAGTGCCTGCCGTTTTCACTGTAAAACCGAGTTGGAGCTTGTTCTTCCCCATATATATGTATGGAGTGCAGTTTGCAACTTAAAAGAAACTTTGTGTTCTCTTCAAGCTAGTGAAGGACGGCTTTCACACACACTTATCTCTCAGAACTGAGCATGTCTAGAGACGTTCGTTCATCCAGCACAAAGGGAACGGGTTGCAGGAGAAACCCTTACTCTGGTTTCTCAGTCTGTTTCCTAGTGCCGGTTTGAAGTGCCTGCCGTTTTCACTGTAAAACCGAGTTGGAGCTTGGACCTCCCCATATATATGTATGGAGTGCAGTTTGCAACTGAAAAGAAACTTTGTGTTCCCTTCAAGCTAGGTGAAGGGCGGCTTTCACACACACTTATCTCTCAGAACTGAGCATGTGGAGAGACGTTCGTTCATCCAGCACAAAGGGAACGGGTTGCAGGAGAAACCCTTACTCTGGTTTCTCAGTCTGTTTCCTAGTGCCGGTTTGAAGTGCCTGCCGTTTTCACTGTAAAACCGAGTTGGAGCTTGTTCTTCCCCATATATATGTATGGAGTGCAGTTTGCAACTTAAAAGAAACTTTGTGTTCTCTTCAAGCTAGTGAAGGAAGGCTTTCACACACACTTATCTCTCAGAGCTGAGCATGTCTAGAGACGTTCGTTCATCCAGCACAAAGGGAACGGGTTGCAGGAGAAACCCTTACTCTGGTTTCTCAGTCTGTTTCCTAGTGCCGGTTTGAAGTGCCTGCCGTTTTCACTGTAAAACCGAGTTGGAGCTTGGACCTCCCCATATATATGTATGGAGTGGAGTTTGCTACTGAAAAGGAACTTTGTGTTCCCTTAAAGTTAGGTGAAGGACGACTTTCACACACACTTATCTCTCAGAACTGAGCATGTGGAGAGACGTTCGTTCATCCAGCGCAAAGGGAGCGGGTTGCAGGAGAAACCCTTACTCTGGATTCTCAGTCTGTTCCCTAGTGCCGGTTTGAAGTGCCTGCCGTTTTCACTGTAAATCCGAGTTGGAGCTTGGACCTCCCCATATATATGTATGGAGTACAGTTTGCAACTGAAAAGAAACTTTGTGCCCCCTTCAAGCTAGCTGAAGGACGGCTTTCACACACACTTATCTCTCAGAACTGACCATGTGGAGAGACGTTCGTTCATCCAGCACAAAGGGAACGGGTTGCAGGAGAAACCCTTACTCTGGGTTCTCAGTCTGTTTCCTAGTGCCGGTTTGAAGTGCCTGCCGTTTTCACTGTAAAACCGAGTTGTAGCTTGGACCTCCCCATATATATGTATGGAGTGCAGTTTGCAACTGAAAAGAATCTTTGTGTTCCCTTCAACCTAGGTGAAGGACGGCTTTCACACACACTAATTTCTCAGAACTGGGCAGGTGGAGAGACGTTCGTTCATCCAGCACCAAGGGAACGGGTTGCAGGAGAAACCCTTACTCTGGATTCTCAGTCTGTTTCGTAGTGCCGGTTTGAAGTGCCTGCCGTTTTCACTGTAAAACCGAGTTGGAGCTTGGACCTCCCCATATATATGTATGGAGTGGAGTTTGCAACTGAAAAGAAACTTTGTGTTCCCTTCAAGCTAGCTGAAGGACGGCTTTCACACACACTTATCTCTCAGAACTGAGCATGTGGAGAGACTTTCGTTCATCCAGCACAAAGGGAACGGGTTGCAGGAGAAAATCTTTCTCTGGTTTCTCAGTCTTTTTCCTAGTGCCTGTTTGAAGTGCCTGCCGTTTCCACTGTAAAACCGAGTTGGAGCTTGGACATCCCCATATATATGTATGGAGTGGAGTTTGCAACTGAAAAGAAACTTTGTGTTCCCTTCAAGCTAGCTGAAGGACGGCTTTCACACACACTTATCTCTCAGAACTGAGCATGTGGAGAGACGTTCGTTCATCCAGCACAAAGGGAACGGGTTGCAGGAGAAAATCTTTCTCTGGTTTCTCAGTCTGTTTCCTAGTGCCGGTTTGAAGTGCCTGCCGTTTTCACTGTAAAACCGAGTTGGAGCTTGGACCTCCCCATATATATGTATGGAGTGCAGTTTGCAACTGAAAAGAAACTTTGTGTTCCCTTCAAGCTAGGTGAAGGACGGCTTTCACACACACTTATCTCTCAGAACTGAGCATGTGGAGAGACGTTCGTTCATCCAGCACAAAGGGAACGGGTTGCAGGAGAAACCCTTACTCTGGTTTCTCAGTCTGTTTCCTAGTGCCGGTTTGAAGTGCCTGCCGTTTTCACTGTAAAACCGAGTTGGAGCTTGTTCTTCCCCATATATATGTATGGAGTGCAGTTTGCAACTTAAAAGAAACTTTGTGTTCTCTTCAAGCTAGTGAAGGACGGCTTTCACACACACTTATCTCTCAGAACTGAGCATGTCTAGAGACGTTCGTTCATCCAGCACAAAGGGAACGGGTTGCAGGAGAAACCCTTACTCTGGTTTCTCAGTCTGTTTCCTAGTGCCGGTTTGAAGTGCCTGCCGTTTTCACTGTAAAACCGAGTTGGAGCTTGGACCTCCCCATATATATGTATGGAGTGGAGTTTGCTACTGAAAAGGAACTTTGTGTTCCCTTAAAGTTAGGTGAAGGACGACTTTCACACACACTTATCTCTCAGAACTGAGCATGTGGAGAGACGTTCGTTCATCCAGCGCAAAGGGAGCGGGTTGCAGGAGAAACCCTTACTCTGGATTCTCAGTCTGTTCCCTAGTGCCGGTTTGAAGTGCCTGCCGTTTTCACTGTAAATCCGAGTTGGAGCTTGGACCTCCCCATATATATGTATGGAGTGCAGTTTGCAACTGAAAAGAAACTTTGTGCTCCCTTCAAGCTAGCTGAAGGACGGCTTTCACACACACTTATCTCTCAGAACTGACCATGTGGAGAGACGTTCGTTCATCCAGCACAAAGGGAACGGGTTGCAGGAGAAACCCTTACTCTGGTTTCTCAGTCTGTTTCCTAGTGCCGGTTTGAAGTGCCTGCCGTTTTCACTGTAAAACCGAGTTGTAGCTTGGACCTCCCCATATATATGTATGGAGTGCAGTTTGCAACTGAAAAGAATCTTTGTGTTCCCTTCAAGCTAGGTGAAGGACGGCTTTCACACACACTAATTTCTCAGAACTGGGCAGGTGGAGAGACGTTCGTTCATCCAGCACAAAGGGAACGGGTTGCAGGAGAAAATCTTACTCTGGTTTCTCAGTCTTTTTCCTAGTACCGGTTTGAAGAGCCTGCCGTTTTCACTGTAAATCCGAGTTGGAGCTTTGACCTCCCCATATATATGTATGGAGTGGAGTTTGCAACTGAAAAGAAACTTTGTGCTCCCTTCAAGCTAGCTGAAGGACGGCTTTCACACACACTTATCTCTCAGAACTGACCATGTGGAGAGACGTTCGTTCATCCAGCACAAAGGGAACGGGTTGCAGGAGAAACCCTTACTCTGGATTCTCAGTCTGTTTCGTAGTGCCGGTTTGAAGTGCCTGCCGTTTTCACTGTAAAACCGAGTTGGGGCTTGGACCTCCCCATATATATGTATGGAGTGGAGTTTGCAACTGAAAAGAAACTTTGTGTTCCCTTCAAGCTAGCTGAAGGACGGCTTTCACACACACTTATCTCTCAGAACTGAACATGTGGAGAGACTTTCGTTCATCCAGCACAAAGGGAACGGGTTGCAGGAGAAAATCTTTCTCTGGTTTCTCAGTCTTTTTCCTAGTGCCGGTTTGAAGTGCCTGCCGTTTCCACTGTAAAACCGAGTTGGAGCTTGGACATCCCCATATATATGTATGGAGTGGAGTTTGCAACTGAAAAGAAACTTTGTGTTCCCTTCAAGCTAGCTGAAGGACGGCTTTCACACACACTTATCTCTCAGAACTGAGCATGTGGAGAGACGTTCGTTCATCCAGCACAAAGGGAACGGGTTGCAGGAGAAAATCTTTCTCTGGTTTCTCAGTCTTTTTCCTAGTGCCGGTTTGAAGTGCCTGCCGTTTCCACTGTAAAACCGAGTTCGAGCTTGGACATCCCCATATATATGTATGGAGTGGAGTTTGCAACTGAAAAGAAACTTTGTGTTCCCTTCAAGCTAGCTGAAGGACGGCTTTCACACACACTTATCTCTCAGAACTGAGCATGTGGAGAGACGTTCGTTCATCCAGCACAAAGGGAACGGGTTGCAGGAGAAACCCTTACTCTGGTTTATCAGTCTGTTTCCTAGTGCCGGTTTGAAGTGCCTGCCGTTTCCACTGTAAAACCGAGTTGGAGCTTGGACATCCCCATATATATGTATGGAGTGGAGTTTGCAACTGAAAAGAAACTTTGTGTTCCCTTCAAGCTAGCTGAAGGACGGCTTTCACACACACTTATCTCTCAGAACTGAGCATGTGGAGAGACGTTCGTTCATCCAGCACAAAGGGAACGGGTTGCAGGAGAAACACTTACTCTGTGTTCTCAGTCTGTTTCCTAGGGCCGGTTTGAAGTGCCTGCCGTTTTCACTGTAAAACCGAGTTGGAGCTAGAAGCTCCGCATAAATATGTATGGAGTGGAGTTGGCAACTGAAAAGAAACTGTGTGTTCCCTTCAAGCTAGCTGAAGGAAGGCATTCACACACACTTATCTCTCAGAACTGAGCATGTGGAGAAACGTTCGTTCATCCAGCACAAAGGGAACGGGTTGCAGGAGAAACACTTTCTCTGTGTTCTCAGTCTGCTTCCTAGTGCCGGTTTGAAGTGCCTGCCGTTTTCACTGTAAAATCGAGTTGGGGTTGTACCTGCCCATATATATGTATGGAGTGGAGTTTGCAACTGAAAAGAACCTGTGTGTTCCCTTCAAGCTAGGTGAAGGACGGCTTTCACACACACTTATCTCTCAGAACTGAGCATGTGGAGAGACGTTCGTTCATCCAGCACAAACGGAACGGGTTGCAGGTGAAACCCTTACTCTGGTTTCTCAGTCTGTTTCCTAGTGCCGGTTTGAAGTGCCTGCCGTTTTCACTGTAAAACCGAGTTGGGGCTTGGACCTCCCCATATATATGTATGGAGTGGAGTTTGCAAATGAAAAGAAACTTTGTGTTCCCTTCAAGCTAGGTGAAGGATGGCTTTCACACACACTTATCTCTCAGAACTGAGCATGTGGAGAGACGTTCGTTCATCCAGCACAAAGGGAACGGGTTGCAGGAGAAACACTTACTCTGTGTTCTCAGTCTGTTTCCTAGGGCCGGTTTGAAGTGCCTGCCGTTTTCACTGTAAAACCGAGTTGGAGCTAGAAGCTCCGCATATATATGTATGGAGTGGAGTTGGCAACTGAAAAGAAACTGTGTGTTCCCTTCAAGCTAGCTGAAGGAAGGCATTCACACACACTTATCTCTCAGAACTGAGCATGTCTAGAGACGTTCGTTCATCCAGCACAAAGGGAACGGGTTGCAGGAGAAACCCTTACTCTGGTTTCTCAGTCTGTTTCCTAGTGCCGGTTTGAAGTGCCTGCCGTTTTCACTGTAAAACCGAGTTGGAGCTTGGACCTCCCCATATATATGTATGGAGTGCAGTTTGCAACTTAAAAGAAACTTTGTGTTCTCTTCAAGCTAGTGAAGGACGGCTTTCACACACACTTATCTCTCAGAACTGAGCATGTCTAGAGACGTTCGTTCATCCAGCACAAAGGGAACGGGTTGCAGGAGAAACCCTTACTCTGGTTTCTCAGTCTGTTTCCTAGTGCCGGTTTGAAGTGCCTGCCGTTTTCACTGTAAAACCGAGTTGGAGCTTGGACCTCCCCATATATATGTATGGAGTGGAGTTTGCTACTGAAAAGGAACTTTGTGTTCCCTTAAAGTTAGGTGAAGGACGACTTTCACACACACTTATCTCTCAGAACTGAGCATGTGGAGAGACGTTCGTTCATCCAGCGCAAAGGGAGCGGGTTGCAGGAGAAACCCTTACTCTGGATTCTCAGTCTGTTCCCTAGTGCCGGTTTGAAGTGCCTGCCGTTTTCACTGTAAATCCGAGTTGGAGCTTGGACCTCCCCATATATATGTATGGAGTGCAGTTTGCAACTGAAAAGAAACTTTGTGCCCCCTTCAAGCTAGCTGAAGGACGGCTTTAACACACACTTATCTCTCAGAACTGACCATGTGGAGAGACGTTCGTTCATCCAGCACAAAGGGAACGGGTTGCAGGAGAAACCCTTACTCTGGTTTCTCAGTCTGTTTCCTAGTGCCGGTTTGAAGTGCCTGCCGTTTTCACTGTAAAACCGAGTTGTAGCTTGGACCTCCCCATATATATGTATGGAGTGCAGTTTGCAACTGAAAAGAAACTTTGTGTTCCCTTCAAGCTAGGTGAAGTACGGCTTTCACACACACTAATTTCTCAGAACTGGGCAGGTGGAGAGACGTTCGTTCATCCAGCACAAAGGGAACGGGTTGCAGGAGAAAATCTTACTCTGGTTTCTCAGTCTTTTTCCTAGTACCGGTTTGAAGAGCCTGCCGTTTTCACTGTAAATCCGAGTTGGAGCTTTGACCTCCCCATATATATGTATGGAGTGGAGTTTGCAACTGAAAAGAAACTTTGTGCTCCCTTCAAGCTAGCTGAAGGACGGCTTTCACACACACTTATCTCTCAGAACTGACCATGTGGA
Source organism: Vicugna pacos (assembly GCF_048564905.1). Taxonomy (NCBI): domain Eukaryota; kingdom Metazoa; phylum Chordata; class Mammalia; order Artiodactyla; family Camelidae; genus Vicugna; species Vicugna pacos. The sequence continues at coordinate 23,547,347 of NW_027328742.1, read as the reverse complement.
GAGACGTTCGTTCATCCAGCACCAAGGGAACGGGTTGCAGGAGAAACCCTTACTCTGGATTCTCAGTCTGTTTCGTAGTGCCGGTTTGAAGTGCCTGCCGTTTTCACTGTAAAACCGAGTTGGAGCTTGGACCTCCCCATATATATGTATGGAGTGGAGTTTGCAACTGAAAAGAAACTTTGTGTTCCCTTCAAGCTAGCTGAAGGACGGCTTTCACACACACTTATCTCTCAGAACTGAGCATGTGGAGAGACTTTCGTTCATCCAGCACAAAGGGAACGGGTTGCAGGAGAAAATCTTTCTCTGGTTTCTCAGTCTTTTTCCTAGTGCCGGTTTGAAGTGCCTGCCGTTTCCACTGTAAAACCGAGTTGGAGCTTGGACATCCCCATATATATGTATGGAGTGGAGTTTGCAACTGAAAAGAAACTTTGTGTTCCCTTCAAGCTAGCTGAAGGACGGCTTTCACACACACTTATCTCTCAGAACTGAGCATGTGGAGAGACGTTCGTTCATCCAGCACAAAGGGAACGGGTTGCAGGAGAAAATCTTTCTCTGGTTTCTCAGTCTGTTTCCTAGTGCCGGTTTGAAGTGCCTGCCGTTTTCACTGTAAAACCGAGTTGGAGCTTGGACCTCCCCATATATATGTATGGAGTGCAGTTTGCAACTGAAAAGAAACTTTGTGTTCCCTTCAAGCTAGGTGAAGGACGGCTTTCACACACACTTATCTCTCAGAACTGAGCATGTGGAGAGACGTTCGTTCATCCAGCACAAAGGGAACGGGTTGCAGGAGAAACCCTTACTCTGGTTTCTCAGTCTGTTTCCTAGTGCCGGTTTGAAGTGCCTGCCGTTTTCACTGTAAAACCGAGTTGGAGCTTGTTCTTCCCCATATATATGTATGGAGTGCAGTTTGCAACTTAAAAGAAACTTTGTGTTCTCTTCAAGCTAGTGAAGGACGGCTTTCACACACACTTATCTCTCAGAACTGAGCATGTCTAGAGACGTTCGTTCATCCAGCACAAAGGGAACGGGTTGCAGGAGAAACCCTTACTCTGGTTTCTCAGTCTGTTTCCTAGTGCCGGTTTGAAGTGCCTGCCGTTTTCACTGTAAAACCGAGTTGGAGCTTGGACCTCCCCATATATATGTATGGAGTGGAGTTTGCTACTGAAAAGGAACTTTGTGTTCCCTTAAAGTTAGGTGAAGGACGACTTTCACACACACTTATCTCTCAGAACTGAGCATGTGGAGAGACGTTCGTTCATCCAGCGCAAAGGGAGCGGGTTGCAGGAGAAACCCTTACTCTGGATTCTCAGTCTGTTCCCTAGTGCCGGTTTGAAGTGCCTGCCGTTTTCACTGTAAATCCGAGTTGGAGCTTGGACCTCCCCATATATATGTATGGAGTGCAGTTTGCAACTGAAAAGAAACTTTGTGCTCCCTTCAAGCTAGCTGAAGGACGGCTTTCACACACACTTATCTCTCTGAACTGACCATGTGGAGAGACGTTCGTTCATCCAGCACAAAGGGAACGGGTTGCAGGAGAAACCCTTACTCTGGTTTCTCAGTCTGTTTCCTAGTGCCGGTTTGAAGTGCCTGCCGTTTCCACTGTAAAACCGAGTTGGAGCTTGGACATCCCCATATATATGTATGGAGTGGAGTTTGCAACTGAAAAGAAACTTTGTGTTCCCTTCAAGCTAGCTGAAGGACGGCTTTCACACACACTTATCTCTCAGAACTGAGCATGTGGAGAGACGTTCGTTCATCCAGCACAAAGGGAACGGGTTGCAGGAGAAACCCTTACTCTGGTTTATCAGTCTGTTTCCTAGTGCCGGTTTGAAGTGCCTGCCGTTTTCACTGTAAAACCGAGTTGGAGCTTGGACCTCCCCATATATATGTATGGAGTGCAGTTTGCAACTGAAAAGAAACTTTGTGTTCCCTTCAAGCTAGGTGAAGGACGGCTTTCACACACACTTATCTCTCAGAACTGAGCATGTGGAGAGACGTTCGTTCATCCAGCACAAAGGGAACGGGTTGCAGGAGAAACCCTTACTCTGGTTTCTCAGTCTGTTTCCTAGTGCCGGTTTGAAGTGCCTGCCGTTTTCACTGTAAAACCGAGTTGGAGCTTGTTCTTCCCCATATATATGTATGGAGTGCAGTTTGCAACTTAAAAGAAACTTTGTGTTCTCTTCAAGCTAGTGAAGGACGGCTTTCACACACACTTATCTCTCAGAACTGAGCATGTCTAGAGACGTTCGTTCATCCAGCACAAAGGGAACGGGTTGCAGGAGAAACCCTTACTCTGGTTTCTCAGTCTGTTTCCTAGTGCCGGTTTGAAGTGCCTGCCGTTTTCACTGTAAAACCGAGTTGGAGCTTGGACCTCCCCATATATATGTATGGAGTGCAGTTTGCAACTGAAAAGAAACTTTGTGTTCCCTTCAAGCTAGGTGAAGGGCGGCTTTCACACACTCTTATCTCTCAGAACTGAGCATGTGGAGAGACGTTCGTTCATCCAGCACAAAGGGAACGGGTTGCAGGAGAAACCCTTACTCTGGTTTCTCAGTCTGTTTCCTAGTGCCGGTTTGAAGTGCCTGCCGTTTTCACTGTAAAACCGAGTTGGAGCTTGTTCTTCCCCATATATATGTATGGAGTGCAGTTTGCAACTTAAAAGAAACTTTGTGTTCTCTTCAAGCTAGTGAAGGAAGGCTTTCACACACACTTATCTCTCAGAGCTGAGCATGTCTAGAGACGTTCGTTCATCCAGCACAAAGGGAACGGGTTGCAGGAGAAACCCTTACTCTGGTTTCTCAGTCTGTTTCCTAGTGCCGGTTTGAAGTGCCTGCCGTTTTCACTGTAAAACCGAGTTGGAGCTTGGACCTCCCCATATATATGTATGGAGTGGAGTTTGCTACTGAAAAGGAACTTTGTGTTCCCTTAAAGTTAGGTGAAGGACGACTTTCACACACACTTATCTCTCAGAACTGAGCATGTGGAGAGACGTTCGTTCATCCAGCGCAAAGGGAGCGGGTTGCAGGAGAAACCCTTACTCTGGATTCTCAGTCTGTTCCCTAGTGCCGGTTTGAAGTGCCTGCCGTTTTCACTGTAAATCCGAGTTGGAGCTTGGACCTCCCCATATATATGTATGGAGTACAGTTTGCAACTGAAAAGAAACTTTGTGCCCCCTTCAAGCTAGCTGAAGGACGGCTTTCACACACACTTATCTCTCAGAACTGACCATGTGGAGAGACGTTCGTTCATCCAGCACAAAGGGAACGGGTTGCAGGAGAAACCCTTACTCTGGGTTCTCAGTCTGTTTCCTAGTGCCGGTTTGAAGTGCCTGCCGTTTTCACTGTAAAACCGAGTTGTAGCTTGGACCTCCCCATATATATGTATGGAGTGCAGTTTGCAACTGAAAAGAATCTTTGTGTTCCCTTCAAGCTAGGTGAAGGACGGCTTTCACACACACTAATTTCTCAGAACTGGGCAGGTGGAGAGACGTTCGTTCATCCAGCACAAAGGGAACGGGTTGCAGGAGAAAATCTTACTCTGGTTTCTCAGTCTTTTTCCTAGTACCGGTTTGAAGAGCCTGCCGTTTTCACTGTAAATCCGAGTTGGAGCTTTGACCTCCCCATATATATGTATGGAGTGGAGTTTGCAACTGAAAAGAAACTTTGTGCTCCCTTCAAGCTAGCTGAAGGACGGCTTTCACACACACTTATCTCTCAGAACTGACCATGTGGAGAGACGTTCGTTCATCCAGCACCAAGGGAACGGGTTGCAGGAGAAACCCTTACTCTGGATTCTCAGTCTGTTTCGTAGTGCCGGTTTGAAGTGCCTGCCGTTTTCACTGTAAAACCGAGTTGGAGCTTGGACCTCCCCATATATATGTATGGAGTGGAGTTTGCAACTGAAAAGAAACTTTGTGTTCCCTTCAAGCTAGCTGAAGGACGGCTTTCACACACACTTATCTCTCAGAACTGAGCATGTGGAGAGACGTTCGTTCATCCAGCACAAAGGGAACGGGTTGCAGGAGAAAATCTTTCTCTGGTTTCTCAGTCTTTTTCCTAGTGCCGGTTTGAAGTGCCTGCCGTTTCCACTGTAAAACCGAGTTGGAGCTTGGACATCCCCATATATATGTATGGAGTGGAGTTTGCAACTGAAAAGAAACTTTGTGTTCCCTTCAAGCTAGCTGAAGGACGGCTTTCACACACACTTATCTCTCAGAACTGAGCATGTGGAGAGACGTTCGTTCATCCAGCACAAAGGGAACGGGTTGCAGGAGAAAATCTTTCTCTGGTTTCTCAGTCTGTTTCCTAGTGCCGGTTTGAAGTGCCTGCCGTTTTCACTGTAAAACCGAGTTGGAGCTTGGACCTCCCCATATATATGTATGGAGTGCAGTTTGCAACTGAAAAGAAACTTTGTGTTCCCTTCAAGCTAGGTGAAGGACGGCTTTCACACACACTTATCTCTCAGAACTGAGCATGTGGAGAGACGTTCGTTCATCCAGCACAAAGGGAACGGGTTGCAGGAGAAACCCTTACTCTGGTTTCTCAGTCTGTTTCCTAGTGCCGGTTTGAAGTGCCTGCCGTTTTCACTGTAAAACCGAGTTGGAGCTTGTTCTTCCCCATATATATGTATGGAGTGCAGTTTGCAACTTAAAAGAAACTTTGTGTTCTCTTCAAGCTAGTGAAGGACGGCTTTCACACACACTTATCTCTCAGAACTGAGCATGTCTAGAGACGTTCGTTCATCCAGCACAAAGGGAACGGGTTGCAGGAGAAACCCTTACTCTGGTTTCTCAGTCTGTTTCCTAGTGCCGGTTTGAAGTGCCTGCCGTTTTCACTGTAAAACCGAGTTGGAGCTTGGACCTCCCCATATATATGTATGGAGTGGAGTTTGCTACTGAAAAGGAACTTTGTGTTCCCTTAAAGTTAGGTGAAGGACGACTTTCACACACACTTATCTCTCAGAACTGAGCATGTGGAGAGACGTTCGTTCATCCAGCGCAAAGGGAGCGGGTTGCAGGAGAAACCCTTACTCTGGATTCTCAGTCTGTTCCCTAGTGCCGGTTTGAAGTGCCTGCCGTTTTCACTGTAAATCCGAGTTGGAGCTTGGACCTCCCCATATATATGTATGGAGTGCAGTTTGCAACTGAAAAGAAACTTTGTGCTCCCTTCAAGCTAGCTGAAGGACGGCTTTCACACACACTTATCTCTCAGAACTGACCATGTGGAGAGACGTTCGTTCATCCAGCACAAAGGGAACGGGTTGCAGGAGAAACCCTTACTCTGGTTTCTCAGTCTGTTTCCTAGTGCCGGTTTGAAGTGCCTGCCGTTTTCACTGTAAAACCGAGTTGTAGCTTGGACCTCCCCATATATATGTATGGAGTGCAGTTTGCAACTGAAAAGAATCTTTGTGTTCCCTTCAAGCTAGGTGAAGGACGGCTTTCACACACACTAATTTCTCAGAACTGGGCAGGTGGAGAGACGTTCGTTCATCCAGCACAAAGGGAACGGGTTGCAGGAGAAAATCTTACTCTGGTTTCTCAGTCTTTTTCCTAGTACCGGTTTGAAGAGCCTGCCGTTTTCACTGTAAATCCGAGTTGGAGCTTTGACCTCCCCATATATATGTATGGAGTGGAGTTTGCAACTGAAAAGAAACTTTGTGCTCCCTTCAAGCTAGCTGAAGGACGGCTTTCACACACACTTATCTCTCAGAACTGACCATGTGGAGAGACGTTCGTTCATCCAGCACAAAGGGAACGGGTTGCAGGAGAAACCCTTACTCTGGATTCTCAGTCTGTTTCGTAGTGCCGGTTTGAAGTGCCTGCCGTTTTCACTGTAAAACCGAGTTGGAGCTTGGACCTCCCCATATATATGTATGGAGTGGAGTTTGCAACTGAAAAGAAACTTTGTGTTCCCTTCAAGCTAGCTGAAGGACGGCTTTCACACACACTTATCTCTCAGAACTGAGCATGTGGAGAGACTTTCGTTCATCCAGCACAAAGGGAACGGGTTGCAGGAGAAAATCTTTCTCTGGTTTCTCAGTCTTTTTCCTAGTGCCGGTTTGAAGTGCCTGCCGTTTCCACTGTAAAACCGAGTTGGAGCTTGGACATCCCCATATATATGTATGGAGTGGAGTTTGCAACTGAAAAGAAACTTTGTGTTCCCTTCAAGCTAGCTGAAGGACGGCTTTCACACACACTTATCTCTCAGAACTGAGCATGTGGAGAGACGTTCGTTCATCCAGCACAAAGGGAACGGGTTGCAGGAGAAAATCTTTCTCTGGTTTCTCAGTCTTTTTCCTAGTGCCGGTTTGAAGTGCCTGCCGTTTCCACTGTAAAACCGAGTTCGAGCTTGGACATCCCCATATATATGTATGGAGTGGAGTTTGCAACTGAAAAGAAACTTTGTGTTCCCTTCAAGCTAGCTGAAGGACGGCTTTCACACACACTTATCTCTCAGAACTGAGCATGTGGAGAGACGTTCGTTCATCCAGCACAATGGGAACGGGTTGCAGGAGAAACACTTACTCTGTGTTCTCAGTCTGTTTCCTAGTGCCGGTTTGAAGTGCCTGCCGTTTTCACTGTAAAACCGAGTTGGAGCTTGGACCTCCCCATATATATGTATGGAGTGGAGTTTGCAACTGAAAAGAAACTTTGTGTTCCCTTCAAGCTAGGTGAAGGACGGCTTTCACACACACTTATCTCTCAGAACTGAGCATGTGGAGAGACGTTCGTTCATCCAGCACAAAGGGAACGGGTTGCAGGAGAAACACTTTCTCTGTGTTCTCAGTCTGTTTCCTAGGGCCGGTTTGAAGTGCCTGCCGTTTTCACTGTAAAACCGAGTTGGAGCTTGTAGCTCCCCATATATATGTATGGAGTGGAGTTTGCAACTGAAAAGAAACTGTGTGTTCCCTTCAAGCTAGGTGAAGGACGGCTTTCACACACACTTATCTCTCAGAACTGAGCATGTGGAGAGACGTTCGTTCATCCAGCACAAAGGGAACGGGTTGCAGGAGAAACCCTTACTCTGGTTTCTCAGTCTGTTTCCTAGTGCCTGTTTGAAGTGCCTGCCGTTTTCACTGTAAAACCGCGTTGGAGCTTGTACCTCCCCATATATATGTATGGAGTGGAGTTTGCAACTGAAAAGAAATTTGTGTTCTCTTCAAGCGAGGTGAAGGATGGCTTTCACACACACTTATCTCTCAGAACTGAGCATGTGGAGAGAAGTTCGTTCATCCAGCACAAAGGGAACGGGTTGCAGGAGAAACACTTCCACTATGTTCTCAATCTGTTTCCTAGTGCCGGTTTGAAGTGCCTGCCGTTTTCACTGTAAAACCAAGTTGGAGCTTGTAGCTCCCCTTATATATGTATGGAGTGGAGTTGGCAACTGAAAAGAAACTGTGTGTTCCCTTCAAGCTAGCTGAAGGACGGCTTTCACACACACTTATCTCTCAGAACTGAGCATGTGGAGAGACGTTCGTTCATCCAGCACAAAGGGAGCGGGTTGCAGGAGAAACCCTTACTCTGGATTCTCAGTCTGTTCCCTAGTGCCGGTTTGAAGTGCCTGCCGTTTTCACTGTAAAACCGAGTTGGAGCTTGGACCTCCCCATATATATGTATGGAGTGGAGTTTGCAACTGAAAAGAAACTTTGTGTTCCCTTCAAGCTAGGTGAAGGACGGCTTTCACACACACTTATCTCTCAGAACTGAGCATGTGGAGAGACGTTCGTTCATCCAGCACAAAGGGAACGGGTTGCAGGAGAAACACTTTCTCTGTGTTCTCAGTCTGTTTCCTAGGGCCGGTTTGAAGTGCCTGCCGTTTTCACTGTAAAACCGAGTTGGAGCTTGTAGCTCCCCATATATATGTATGGAGTGGAGTTTGCAACTGAAAAGAAACTGTGTGTTCCCTTCAAGCTAGCTGAAGGACGGCTTTCACACACACTTATCTCTCAGAACTGAGCATGTGGAGAGACGTTCGTTCATCCAGCACAAAGGGAACGGGTTGCAGGAGAAACACTTACTCTGTGTTCTCAGTCTGTTTCCTAGTGCCTGTTTGAAGTGCCTGCCGTTTTCACTGTAAAACCGCGTTGGAGCTTGTACCTCCCCATATATATGTATGGAGTGGAGTTTGCAACTGAAAAGAAATTTGTGTTCTCTTCAAGCGAGGTGAAGGATGGCTTTCACACACACTTATCTCTCAGAACTGGGCATGTGGAGAGAAGTTCGTTCATCCAGCACAAAGGGAACGGGTTGCAGGAGAAACACTTCCACTATGTTCTCAATCTGTTTCCTAGTGCCGGTTTGAAGTGCCTGCCGTTTTCACTGTAAAACCAAGTTGGAGCTTGTAGCTCCCCTTATATATGTATGGAGTGGAGTTGGCAACTGAAAAGAAACTGTGTGTTCCCTTCAAGCTAGCTGAAGGACGGCTTTCACACACACTTATCTCTCAGAACTGAGCATGTGGAGAGACGTTCGTTCATCCAGCACAAAGGGAGCAGGTTGCAGGAGAAACCCTTACTCTGGATTCTCAGTCTGTTCCCTAGTGCCGGTTTGAAGTGCCTGCTGTTTTCACTGTAAAACCGAGTTGGAGCTTGTTCTTCCCCATATATATGTATGGAGTGCAGTTTGCAACTTAAAAGAAACTTTGTGTTCTCTTCAAGCTAGTGAAGGACGGCTTTCACACACACTTATCTCTCAGAACTGAGCATGTCTAGAGACGTTCGTTCATCCAGCACAAAGGGAACGGGTTGCAGGAGAAACCCTTACTCTGGTTTCTCAGTCTGTTTCCTAGTGCCGGTTTGAAGTGCCTGCCGTTTTCACTGTAAAACCGAGTTGGAGCTTGGACCTCCCCATATATATGTATGGAGTGGAGTTTGCTACTGAAAAGGAACTTTGTGTTCCCTTAAAGTTAGGTGAAGGACGACTTTCACACACACTTATCTCTCAGAACTGAGCATGTGGAGAGACGTTCGTTCATCCAGCGCAAAGGGAGCGGGTTGCAGGAGAAACCCTTACTCTGGATTCTCAGTCTGTTCCCTAGTGCCGGTTTGAAGTGCCTGCCGTTTTCACTGTAAATCCGAGTTGGAGCTTGGACCTCCCCATATATATGTATGGAGTGCAGTTTGCAACTGAAAAGAAACTTTGTGCTCCCTTCAAGCTAGCTGAAGGACGGCTTTCACACACACTTATCTCTCTGAACTGACCATGTGGAGAGACGTTCGTTCATCCAGCACAAAGGGAACGGGTTGCAGGAGAAACCCTTACTCTGGTTTCTCAGTCTGTTTCCTAGTGCCGGTTTGAAGTGCCTGCCGTTTCCACTGTAAAACCGAGTTGGAGCTTGGACATCCCCATATATATGTATGGAGTGGAGTTTGCAACTGAAAAGAAACTTTGTGTTCCCTTCAAGCTAGCTGAAGGACGGCTTTCACACACACTTATCTCTCAGAACTGAGCATGTGGAGAGACGTTCGTTCATCCAGCACAAAGGGAACGGGTTGCAGGAGAAACCCTTACTCTGGTTTATCAGTCTGTTTCCTAGTGCCGGTTTGAAGTGCCTGCCGTTTTCACTGTAAAACCGAGTTGGAGCTTGGACCTCCCCATATATATGTATGGAGTGCAGTTTGCAACTGAAAAGAAACTTTGTGTTCCCTTCAAGCTAGGTGAAGGACGGCTTTCACACACACTTATCTCTCAGAACTGAGCATGTGGAGAGACGTTCGTTCATCCAGCACAAAGGGAACGGGTTGCAGGAGAAACCCTTACTCTGGTTTCTCAGTCTGTTTCCTAGTGCCGGTTTGAAGTGCCTGCCGTTTTCACTGTAAAACCGAGTTGGAGCTTGTTCTTCCCCATATATATGTATGGAGTGCAGTTTGCAACTTAAAAGAAACTTTGTGTTCTCTTCAAGCTAGTGAAGGACGGCTTTCACACACACTTATCTCTCAGAGCTGAGCATGTCTAGAGACGTTCGTTCATCCAGCACAAAGGGAACGGGTTGCAGGAGAAACCCTTACTCTGGTTTCTCAGTCTGTTTCCTAGTGCCGGTTTGAAGTGCCTGCCGTTTTCACTGTAAAACCGAGTTGGAGCTTGGACCTCCCCATATATATGTATGGAGTGGAGTTTGCTACTGAAAAGGAACTTTGTGTTCCCTTAAAGTTAGGTGAAGGACGACTTTCACACACACTTATCTCTCAGAACTGAGCATGTGGAGAGACGTTCGTTCATCCAGCGCAAAGGGAGCGGGTTGCAGGAGAAACCCTTACTCTGGATTCTCAGTCTGTTCCCTAGTGCCGGTTTGAAGTGCCTGCCGTTTTCACTGTAAATCCGAGTTGGAGCTTGGACCTCCCCATATATATGTATGGAGTACAGTTTGCAACTGAAAAGAAACTTTGTGCCCCCTTCAAGCTAGCTGAAGGACGGCTTTCACACACACTTATCTCTCAGAACTGACCATGTGGAGAGACGTTCGTTCATCCAGCACAAAGGGAACGGGTTGCAGGAGAAACCCTTACTCTGGGTTCTCAGTCTGTTTCCTAGTGCCGGTTTGAAGTGCCTGCCGTTTTCACTGTAAAACCGAGTTGTAGCTTGGACCTCCCCATATATATGTATGGAGTGCAGTTTGCAACTGAAAAGAATCTTTGTGTTCCCTTCAAGCTAGGTGAAGGACGGCTTTCACACACACTAATTTCTCAGAACTGGGCAGGTGGAGAGACGTTCGTTCATCCAGCACAAAGGGAACGGGTTGCAGGAGAAAATCTTACTCTGGTTTCTCAGTCTTTTTCCTAGTACCGGTTTGAAGAGCCTGCCGTTTTCACTGTAAATCCGAGTTGGAGCTTTGACCTCCCCATATATATGTATGGAGTGGAGTTTGCAACTGAAAAGAAACTTTGTGCTCCCTTCAAGCTAGCTGAAGGACGGCTTTCACACACACTTATCTCTCAGAACTGACCATGTGGAGAGACGTTCGTTCATCCAGCACCAAGGGAACGGGTTGCAGGAGAAACCCTTACTCTGGATTCTCAGTCTGTTTCGTAGTGCCGGTTTGAAGTGCCTGCCGTTTTCACTGTAAAACCGAGTTGGAGCTTGGACCTCCCCATATATATGTATGGAGTGGAGTTTGCAACTGAAAAGAAACTTTGTGTTCCCTTCAAGCTAGCTGAAGGACGGCTTTCACACACACTTATCTCTCAGAACTGAGCATGTGGAGAGACGTTCGTTCATCCAGCACAAAGGGAACGGGTTGCAGGAGAAAATCTTTCTCTGGTTTCTCAGTCTTTTTCCTAGTGCCGGTTTGAAGTGCCTGCCGTTTCCACTGTAAAACCGAGTTGGAGCTTGGACATCCCCATATATATGTATGGAGTGGAGTTTGCAACTGAAAAGAAACTTTGTGTTCCCTTCAAGCTAGCTGAAGGACGGCTTTCACACACACTTATCTCTCAGAACTGAGCATGTGGAGAGACGTTCGTTCATCCAGCACAAAGGGAACGGGTTGCAGGAGAAAATCTTTCTCTGGTTTCTCAGTCTGTTTCCTAGTGCCGGTTTGAAGTGCCTGCCGTTTTCACTGTAAAACCGAGTTGGAGCTTGGACCTCCCCATATATATGTATGGAGTGCAGTTTGCAACTGAAAAGAAACTTTGTGTTCCCTTCAAGCTAGGTGAAGGACGGCTTTCACACACACTTATCTCTCAGAACTGAGCATGTGGAGAGACGTTCGTTCATCCAGCACAAAGGGAACGGGTTGCAGGAGAAACCCTTACTCTGGTTTCTCAGTCTGTTTCCTAGTGCCGGTTTGAAGTGCCTGCCGTTTTCACTGTAAAACCGAGTTGGAGCTTGTTCTTCCCCATATATATGTACGGAGTGCAGTTTGCAACTTAAAAGAAACTTTGTGTTCTCTTCAAGCTAGTGAAGGACGGCTTTCACACACACTTATCTCTCAGAACTGAGCATGTCTAGAGACGTTCGTTCATCCAGCACAAAGGGAACGGGTTGCAGGAGAAACCCTTACTCTGGTTTCTCAGTCTGTTTCCTAGTGCCGGTTTGAAGTGCCTGCCGTTTTCACTGTAAAACCGAGTTGGAGCTTGGACCTCCCCATATATATGTATGGAGTGGAGTTTGCTACTGAAAAGGAACTTTGTGTTCCCTTAAAGTTAGGTGAAGGACGACTTTCACACACACTTATCTCTCAGAACTGAGCATGTGGAGAGACGTTCGTTCATCCAGCGCAAAGGGAGCGGGTTGCAGGAGAAACCCTTACTCTGGATTCTCAGTCTGTTCCCTAGTGCCGGTTTGAAGTGCCTGCCGTTTTCACTGTAAATCCGAGTTGGAGCTTGGACCTCCCCATATATATGTATGGAGTGCAGTTTGCAACTGAAAAGAAACTTTGTGCTCCCTTCAAGCTAGCTGAAGGACGGCTTTCACACACACTTATCTCTCAGAACTGACCATGTGGAGAGACGTTCGTTCATCCAGCACAAAGGGAACGGGTTGCAGGAGAAACCCTTACTCTGGGTTCTCAGTCTGTTTCCTAGTGCCGGTTTGAAGTGCCTGCCGTTTTCACTGTAAAACCGAGTTGTAGCTTGGACCTCCCCATATATATGTATGGAGTGCAGTTTGCAACTGAAAAGAATCTTTGTGTTCCCTTCAAGCTAGGTGAAGGACGGCTTTCACACACACTAATTTCTCAGAACTGGGCAGGTGGAGAGACGTTCGTTCATCCAGCACAAAGGGAACGGGTTGCAGGAGAAAATCTTACTCTGGTTTCTCAGTCTTTTTCCTAGTACCGGTTTGAAGAGCCTGCCGTTTTCACTGTAAATCCGAGTTGGAGCTTTGACCTCCCCATATATATGTATGGAGTGGAGTTTGCAACTGAAAAGAAACTTTGTGCTCCCTTCAAGCTAGCTGAAGGACGGCTTTCACACACACTTATCTCTCAGAACTGACCATGTGGAGAGACGTTCGTTCATCCAGCACCAAGGGAACGGGTTGCAGGAGAAACCCTTACTCTGGATTCTCAGTCTGTTTCGTAGTGCCGGTTTGAAGTGCCTGCCGTTTTCACTGTAAAACCGAGTTGGAGCTTGGACCTCCCCATATATATGTATGGAGTGGAGTTTGCAACTGAAAAGAAACTTTGTGTTCCCTTCAAGCTAGCTGAAGGACGGCTTTCACACACACTTATCTCTCAGAACTGAGCATGTGGAGAGACGTTCGTTCATCCAGCACAAAGGGAACGGGTTGCAGGAGAAAATCTTTCTCTGGTTTCTCAGTCTTTTTCCTAGTGCCGGTTTGAAGTGCCTGCCGTTTCCACTGTAAAACCGAGTTGGAGCTTGGACATCCCCATATATATGTATGGAGTGGAGTTTGCAACTGAAAAGAAACTTTGTGTTCCCTTCAAGCTAGCTGAAGGACGGCTTTCACACACACTTATCTCTCAGAACTGAGCATGTGGAGAGACTTTCGTTCATCCAGCACAAAGGGAACGGGTTGCAGGAGAAAATCTTTCTCTGGTTTCTCAGTCTTTTTCCTAGTGCCGGTTTGAAGTGCCTGCCGTTTCCACTGTAAAACCGAGTTGGAGCTTGGACATCCCCATATATATGTATGGAGTGGAGTTTGCAACTGAAAAGAAACTTTGTGTTCCCTTCAAGCTAGCTGAAGGACGGCTTTCACACACACTTATCTCTCAGAACTGAGCATGTGGAGAGACGTTCGTTCATCCAGCACAAAGGGAACGGGTTGCAGGAGAAAATCTTTCTCTGGTTTCTCAGTCTTTTTCCTAGTGCCGGTTTGAAGTGCCTGCCGTTTCCACTGTAAAACCGAGTTCGAGCTTGGACATCCCCATATATATGTATGGAGTGGTGTTTGCAACTGAAAAGAAACTTTGTGTTCCCTTCAAGCTAGCTGAAGGACGGCTTTCACACACACTTATCTCTCAGAACTGAGCATGTGGAGAGACGTTCGTTCATCCAGCACAATGGGAACGGGTTGCAGGAGAAACACTTACTCTGTGTTCTCAGTCTGTTTCCTAGTGCCGGTTTGAAGTGCCTGCCGTTTTCACTGTAAAACCGAGTTGGAGCTTGGACCTCCCCATATATATGTATGGAGTGGAGTTTGCAACTGAAAAGAAACTTTGTGTTCCCTTCAAGCTAGGTGAAGGACGGCTTTCACACACACTTATCTCTCAGAACTGAGCATGTGGAGAGACGTTCGTTCATCCAGCACAAAGGGAACGGGTTGCAGGAGAAACACTTTCTCTGTGTTCTCAGTCTGTTTCCTAGGGCCGGTTTGAAGTGCCTGCCGTTTTCACTGTAAAACCGAGTTGGAGCTTGTAGCTCCCCATATATATGTATGGAGTGGAGTTTGCAACTGAAAAGAAACTGTGTGTTCCCTTCAAGCTAGGTGAAGGACGGCTTTCACACACACTTATCTCTCAGAACTGAGCATGTGGAGAGACGTTCGTTCATCCAGCACAAAGGGAACGGGTTGCAGGAGAAACACTTACTCTGTGTTCTCAGTCTGTTTCCTAGTGCCTGTTTGAAGTGCCTGCCGTTTTCACTGTAAAACCGCGTTGGAGCTTGTACCTCCCCATATATATGTATGGAGTGGAGTTTGCAACTGAAAAGAAATTTGTGTTCTCTTCAAGCGAGGTGAAGGATGGCTTTCACACACACTTATCTCTCAGAACTGAGCATGTGGAGAGAAGTTCGTTCATCCAGCACAAAGGGAACGGGTTGCAGGAGAAACACTTCCACTATGTTCTCAATCTGTTTCCTAGTGCCGGTTTGAAGTGCCTGCCGTTTTCACTGTAAAACCAAGTTGGAGCTTGTACCTCCCCTTATATATGTATGGAGTGGAGTTGGCAACTGAAAAGAAACTGTGTGTTCCCTTCAAGCTAGCTGAAGGACGGCTTTCACACACACTTATCTCTCAGAACTGAGCATGTGGAGAGACGTTCGTTCATCCAGCACAAAGGGAGCGGGTTGCAGGAGAAACCCTTACTCTGGATTCTCAGTCTGTTCCCTAGTGCCGGTTTGAAGTGCCTGCCGTTTTCACTGTAAAACCGAGTTGGAGCTTGGACCTCCCCATATATATGTATGGAGTGGAGTTTGCAACTGAAAAGAAACTTTGTGTTCCCTTCAAGCTAGGTGAAGGACGGCTTTCACACACACTTATCTCTCAGAACTGAGCATGTGGAGAGACGTTCGTTCATCCAGCACAAAGGGAACGGGTTGCAGGAGAAACACTTTCCCTGTGTTCTCAGTCTGTTTCCTAGGGCCGGTTTGAAGTGCCTGCCGT
The DNA here is from genome assembly GCF_048564905.1 of Vicugna pacos. Classification (NCBI taxonomy): domain Eukaryota; kingdom Metazoa; phylum Chordata; class Mammalia; order Artiodactyla; family Camelidae; genus Vicugna; species Vicugna pacos. The sequence goes on along the minus strand of NW_027328742.1, from coordinate 23,532,067 downwards.
TTTCACTGTAAAACCGAGTTGGAGCTTGTAGCTCCCCATATATATGTATGGAGTGGAGTTTGCAACTGAAAAGAAACTGTGTGTTCCCTTCAAGCTAGGTGAAGGACGGCTTTCACACACACTTATCTCTCAGAACTGAGCATGTGGAGAGACGTTCGTTCATCCAGCACAAAGGGAACGGGTTGCAGGAGAAACACTTACTCTGTGTTCTCAGTCTGTTTCCTAGTGCCTGTTTGAAGTGCCTGCCGTTTTCACTGTAAAACCGCGTTGGAGCTTGTACCTCCCCATATATATGTATGGAGTGGAGTTTGCAACTGAAAAGAAATTTGTGTTCTCTTCAAGCGAGGTGAAGGATGGCTTTCACACACACTTATCTCTCAGAACTGAGCATGTGGAGAGAAGTTCGTTCATCCAGCACAAAGGGAACGGGTTGCAGGAGAAACACTTCCACTATGTTCTCAATCTGTTTCCTAGTGCCGGTTTGAAGTGCCTGCCGTTTTCACTGTAAAACCAAGTTGGAGCTTGTAGCTCCCCTTATATATGTATGGAGTGGAGTTGGCAACTGAAAAGAAACTGTGTGTTCCCTTCAAGCTAGCTGAAGGACGGCTTTCACACACACTTATCTCTCAGAACTGAGCATGTGGAGAGACGTTCGTTCATCCAGCACAAAGGGAGCAGGTTGCAGGAGAAACCCTTACTCTGGATTCTCAGTCTGTTCCCTAGTGCCGGTTTGAAGTGCCTGCTGTTTTCACTGTAAAACCGAGTTGGAGCTTGGACCTCCCCATATATATGTATGGAGTGGAGTTTGCAACTGAAAAGAAACTTGGTGTTCCCTTCAAGCTAGCTGAAGGACGGCTTTCACACACACTTATCTCTCAGAACTGAGCATGTGGAGAGACGTTCGTTCATCCAGCACAAAGGGAACGGGTTGCAGGAGAAACCCTTACTCTGGTTTCTCAGTCTGTTTCCTAGTGCCGGTTTGAAGTGCCTGCCGTTTTCACTGTAAAACCGAGTTGGGGCTTGTTCTTCCCCATATATATTTATGGAGTGCAGTTTGCAACTTAAAAGAAACTTTGTGTTCCCTTCAAGCTAGTGAAGGACGGCTTTCACACACAATTATCTCTCAGAACTGAGCATGTCTAGAGACGTTCGTTCATCCAGCACAAAGGGAACGGGTTGCAGGAGAAACCCTTACTCTGGTTTCTCAGTCTGCTTCCTAGTGCCGGTTTGAAGTGCCTGCCGTTTTCACTGTAAAATCGAGTTGGGGTTGTACCTGCCCATATATATGTATGGAGTGGAGTTTGCAACTGAAAAGAACCTGTGTGTTCCCTTCAAGCTAGGTGAAGGACGGCTTTCACACACACTTATCTCTCAGAACTGAGCATGTGGAGAGACGTTCGTTCATCCAGCACAAACGGAACGGGTTGCAGGTGAAACCCTTACTCTGGTTTCTCAGTCTGTTTCCTAGTGCCGGTTTGAAGTGCCTGCCGTTTTCACTGTAAAACCGAGTTGGGGCTTGGACCTCCCCATATATATGTATGGAGTGGAGTTTGCAAATGAAAAGAAACTTTGTGTTCCCTTCAAGCTAGGTGAAGGATGGCTTTCACACACACTTATCTCTCAGAACTGAGCATGTGGAGAGACGTTCGTTCATCCAGCACAAAGGGAACGGGTTGCAGGAGAAACACTTACTCTGTGTTCTCAGTCTGTTTCCTAGGGCCGGTTTGAAGTGCCTGCCGTTTTCACTGTAAAACCGAGTTGGAGCTAGAAGCTCCGCATAAATATGTATGGAGTGGAGTTGGCAACTGAAAAGAAACTGTGTGTTCCCTTCAAGCTAGCTGAAGGAAGGCATTCACACACACTTATCTCAGAACTGAGCATGTCTAGAGACGTTCGTTCATCCAGCACAAAGGGAACGGGTTGCAGGAGAAACCCTTACTCTGGTTTCTCAGTCTGTTTCCTAGTGCCGGTTTGAAGAGCCTGCCGTTTTCACTGTAAAACCGAGTTGGAGCTTGGACCTCCCCATATATATGTATGGAGTGCAGTTTGCAACTTAAAAGAAACTTTGTGTTCTCTTCAAGCTAGTGAAGGACGGCTTTCACACACACTTATCTCTCAGAACTGAGCATGTCTAGAGACGTTTGTTCATCCAGCACAAAGGGAACGGGTTGCAGGAGAAACCCTTACTCTGGTTTCTCAGTCTGTTTCCTAGTGCCGGTTTGAAGTGCCTGCCGTTTTCACTGTAAAACCGAGTTGGAGCTTGGACCTCCCCATATATATGTATGGAGTGGAGTTTGCTACTGAAAAGGAACTTTGTGTTCCCTTAAAGTTAGGTGAAGGACGACTTTCACACACACTTATCTCTCAGAACTGAGCATGTGGAGAGACGTTCGTTCATCCAGCGCAAAGGGAGCGGGTTGCAGGAGAAACCCTTACTCTGGATTCTCAGTCTGTTCCCTAGTGCCGGTTTGAAGTGCCTGCCGTTTTCACTGTAAATCCGAGTTGGAGCTTGGACCTCCCCATATATATGTATGGAGTGCAGTTTGCAACTGAAAAGAAACTTTGTGTTCCCTTCAAGCTAGCTGAAGGACGGCTTTCACACACACTTATCTCTCAGAACTGACCATGTGGAGAGACGTTCGTTCATCCAGCACAAAGGGAACGGGTTGCAGGAGAAACCCTTACTCTGGTTTCTCAGTCTGTTTCCTAGTGCCGGTTTGAAGTGCCTGCCGTTTTCACTGTAAAACCGAGTTGTAGCTTGGACCTCCCCATATATATGTATGGAGTGCAGTTTGCAACTGAAAAGAAACTTTGTGTTCCCTTCAAGCTAGGTGAAGGACGGCTTTCACACACACTAATTTCTCAGAACTGGGCAGGTGGAGAGACGTTCGTTCATCCAGCACAAAGGGAACGGGTTGCAGGAGAAAATCTTACTCTGGTTTCTCAGTCTTTTTCCTAGTACCGGTTTGAAGAGCCTGCCGTTTTCACTGTAAATCCGAGTTGGAGCTTTGACCTCCCCATATATATGTATGGAGTGGAGTTTGCAACTGAAAAGAAACTTTGTGCTCCCTTCAAGCTAGCTGAAGGACGGCTTTCACACACACTTATCTCTCAGAACTGACCATGTGGAGAGACGTTCGTTCATCCAGCACCAAGGGAACGGGTTGCAGGAGAAACCCTTACTCTGGATTCTCAGTCTGTTTCGTAGTGCCGGTTTGAAGTGCCTGCCGTTTTCACTGTAAAACCGAGTTGGAGCTTGGACCTCCCCATATATATGTATGGAGTGGAGTTTGCAACTGAAAAGAAACTTTGTGTTCCCTTCAAGCTAGCTGAAGGACGGCTTTCACACACACTTATCTCTCAGAACTGAGCATGTGGAGAGACTTTCGTTCATCCAGCACAAAGGGAACGGGTTGCAGGAGAAAATCTTTCTCTGGTTTCTCAGTCTTTTTCCTAGTGCCGGTTTGAAGTGCCTGCCGTTTCCACTGTAAAACCGAGTTGGAGCTTGGACATCCCCATATATATGTATGGAGTGGAGTTTGCAACTGAAAAGAAACTTTGTGTTCCCTTCAAGCTAGCTGAAGGACGGCTTTCACACACACTTATCTCTCAGAACTGAGCATGTGGAGAGACGTTCGTTCATCCAGCACAAAGGGAACGGGTTGCAGGAGAAAATCTTTCTCTGGTTTCTCAGTCTGTTTCCTAGTGCCGGTTTGAAGTGCCTGCCGTTTTCACTGTAAAACCGAGTTGGAGCTTGGACCTCCCCATATATATGTATGGAGTGCAGTTTGCAACTGAAAAGAAACTTTGTGTTCCCTTCAAGCTAGGTGAAGGACGGCTTTCACACACACTTATCTCTCAGAACTGAGCATGTGGAGAGACGTTCGTTCATCCAGCACAAAGGGAACGGGTTGCAGGAGAAACCCTTACTCTGGTTTCTCAGTCTGTTTCCTAGTGCCGGTTTGAAGTGCCTGCCGTTTTCACTGTAAAACCGAGTTGGAGCTTGTTCTTCCCCATATATATGTATGGAGTGCAGTTTGCAACTTAAAAGAAACTTTGTGTTCTCTTCAAGCTAGTGAAGGACGGCTTTCACACACACTTATCTCTCAGAACTGAGCATGTCTAGAGACGTTCGTTCATCCAGCACAAAGGGAACGGGTTGCAGGAGAAACCCTTACTCTGGTTTCTCAGTCTGTTTCCTAGTGCCGGTTTGAAGTGCCTGCCGTTTTCACTGTAAAACCGAGTTGGAGCTTGGACCTCCCCATATATATGTATGGAGTGGAGTTTGCTACTGAAAAGGAACTTTGTGTTCCCTTAAAGTTAGGTGAAGGACGACTTTCACACACACTTATCTCTCAGAACTGAGCATGTGGAGAGACGTTCGTTCATCCAGCGCAAAGGGAGCGGGTTGCAGGAGAAACCCTTACTCTGGATTCTCAGTCTGTTCCCTAGTGCCGGTTTGAAGTGCCTGCCGTTTTCACTGTAAATCCGAGTTGGAGCTTGGACCTCCCCATATATATGTATGGAGTGCAGTTTGCAACTGAAAAGAAACTTTGTGCTCCCTTCAAGCTAGCTGAAGGACGGCTTTCACACACACTTATCTCTCTGAACTGACCATGTGGAGAGACGTTCGTTCATCCAGCACAAAGGGAACGGGTTGCAGGAGAAACCCTTACTCTGGTTTCTCAGTCTGTTTCCTAGTGCCGGTTTGAAGTGCCTGCCGTTTCCACTGTAAAACCGAGTTGGAGCTTGGACATCCCCATATATATGTATGGAGTGGAGTTTGCAACTGAAAAGAAACTTTGTGTTCCCTTCAAGCTAGCTGAAGGACGGCTTTCACACACACTTATCTCTCAGAACTGAGCATGTGGAGAGACGTTCGTTCATCCAGCACAAAGGGAACGGGTTGCAGGAGAAACCCTTACTCTGGTTTATCAGTCTGTTTCCTAGTGCCGGTTTGAAGTGCCTGCCGTTTTCACTGTAAAACCGAGTTGGAGCTTGGACCTCCCCATATATATGTATGGAGTGCAGTTTGCAACTGAAAAGAAACTTTGTGTTCCCTTCAAGCTAGGTGAAGGACGGCTTTCACACACACTTATCTCTCAGAACTGAGCATGTGGAGAGACGTTCGTTCATCCAGCACAAAGGGAACGGGTTGCAGGAGAAACCCTTACTCTGGTTTCTCAGTCTGTTTCCTAGTGCCGGTTTGAAGTGCCTGCCGTTTTCACTGTAAAACCGAGTTGGAGCTTGTTCTTCCCCATATATATGTATGGAGTGCAGTTTGCAACTTAAAAGAAACTTTGTGTTCTCTTCAAGCTAGTGAAGGACGGCTTTCACACACACTTATCTCTCAGAACTGAGCATGTCTAGAGACGTTCGTTCATCCAGCACAAAGGGAACGGGTTGCAGGAGAAACCCTTACTCTGGTTTCTCAGTCTGTTTCCTAGTGCCGGTTTGAAGTGCCTGCCGTTTTCACTGTAAAACCGAGTTGGAGCTTGGACCTCCCCATATATATGTATGGAGTGCAGTTTGCAACTGAAAAGAAACTTTGTGTTCCCTTCAAGCTAGGTGAAGGGCGGCTTTCACACACACTTATCTCTCAGAACTGAGCATGTGGAGAGACGTTCGTTCATCCAGCACAAAGGGAACGGTTTGCAGGAGAAACCCTTACTCTGGTTTCTCAGTCTGTTTCCTAGTGCCGGTTTGAAGTGCCTGCCGTTTTCACTGTAAAACCGAGTTGGAGCTTGTTCTTCCCCATATATATGTATGGAGTGCAGTTTGCAACTTAAAAGAAACTTTGTGTTCTCTTCAAGCTAGTGAAGGAAGGCTTTCACACACACTTATCTCTCAGAGCTGAGCATGTCTAGAGACGTTCGTTCATCCAGCACAAAGGGAACGGGTTGCAGGAGAAACCCTTACTCTGGTTTCTCAGTCTGTTTCCTAGTGCCGGTTTGAAGTGCCTGCCGTTTTCACTGTAAAACCGAGTTGGAGCTTGGACCTCCCCATATATATGTATGGAGTGGAGTTTGCTACTGAAAAGGAACTTTGTGTTCCCTTAAAGTTAGGTGAAGGACGACTTTCACACACACTTATCTCTCAGAACTGAGCATGTGGAGAGACGTTCGTTCATCCAGCGCAAAGGGAGCGGGTTGCAGGAGAAACCCTTACTCTGGATTCTCAGTCTGTTCCCTAGTGCCGGTTTGAAGTGCCTGCCGTTTTCACTGTAAATCCGAGTTGGAGCTTGGACCTCCCCATATATATGTATGGAGTACAGTTTGCAACTGAAAAGAAACTTTGTGCCCCCTTCAAGCTAGCTGAAGGACGGCTTTCACACACACTTATCTCTCAGAACTGACCATGTGGAGAGACGTTCGTTCATCCAGCACAAAGGGAACGGGTTGCAGGAGAAACCCTTACTCTGGGTTCTCAGTCTGTTTCCTAGTGCCGGTTTGAAGTGCCTGCCGTTTTCACTGTAAAACCGAGTTGTAGCTTGGACCTCCCCATATATATGTATGGAGTGCAGTTTGCAACTGAAAAGAATCTTTGTGTTCCCTTCAAGCTAGGTGAAGGACGGCTTTCACACACACTAATTTCTCAGAACTGGGCAGGTGGAGAGACGTTCGTTCATCCAGCACAAAGGGAACGGGTTGCAGGAGAAAATCTTACTCTGGTTTCTCAGTCTTTTTCCTAGTACCGGTTTGAAGAGCCTGCCGTTTTCACTGTAAATCCGAGTTGGAGCTTTGACCTCCCCATATATATGTATGGAGTGGAGTTTGCAACTGAAAAGAAACTTTGTGCTCCCTTCAAGCTAGCTGAAGGACGGCTTTCACACACACTTATCTCTCAGAACTGACCATGTGGAGAGACGTTCGTTCATCCAGCACCAAGGGAACGGGTTGCAGGAGAAACCCTTACTCTGGATTCTCAGTCTGTTTCGTAGTGCCGGTTTGAAGTGCCTGCCGTTTTCACTGTAAAACCGAGTTGGAGCTTGGACCTCCCCATATATATGTATGGAGTGGAGTTTGCAACTGAAAAGAAACTTTGTGTTCCCTTCAAGCTAGCTGAAGGACGGCTTTCACACACACTTATCTCTCAGAACTGAGCATGTGGAGAGACGTTCGTTCATCCAGCACAAAGGGAACGGGTTGCAGGAGAAAATCTTTCTCTGGTTTCTCAGTCTTTTTCCTAGTGCCGGTTTGAAGTGCCTGCCGTTTCCACTGTAAAACCGAGTTGGAGCTTGGACATCCCCATATATATGTATGGAGTGGAGTTTGCAACTGAAAAGAAACTTTGTGTTCCCTTCAAGCTAGCTGAAGGACGGCTTTCACACACACTTATCTCTCAGAACTGAGCATGTGGAGAGACGTTCGTTCATCCAGCACAAAGGGAACGGGTTGCAGGAGAAAATCTTTCTCTGGTTTCTCAGTCTGTTTCCTAGTGCCGGTTTGAAGTGCCTGCCGTTTTCACTGTAAAACCGAGTTGGAGCTTGGACCTCCCCATATATATGTATGGAGTGCAGTTTGCAACTGAAAAGAAACTTTGTGTTCCCTTCAAGCTAGGTGAAGGACGGCTTTCACACACACTTATCTCTCAGAACTGAGCATGTGGAGAGACGTTCGTTCATCCAGCACAAAGGGAACGGGTTGCAGGAGAAACCCTTACTCTGGTTTCTCAGTCTGTTTCCTAGTGCCGGTTTGAAGTGCCTGCCGTTTTCACTGTAAAACCGAGTTGGAGCTTGTTCTTCCCCATATATATGTATGGAGTGCAGTTTGCAACTTAAAAGAAACTTTGTGTTCTCTTCAAGCTAGTGAAGGACGGCTTTCACACACACTTATCTCTCAGAACTGAGCATGTCTAGAGACGTTCGTTCATCCAGCACAAAGGGAACGGGTTGCAGGAGAAACCCTTACTCTGGTTTCTCAGTCTGTTTCCTAGTGCCGGTTTGAAGTGCCTGCCGTTTTCACTGTAAAACCGAGTTGGAGCTTGGACCTCCCCATATATATGTATGGAGTGGAGTTTGCTACTGAAAAGGAACTTTGTGTTCCCTTAAAGTTAGGTGAAGGACGACTTTCACACACACTTATCTCTCAGAACTGAGCATGTGGAGAGACGTTCGTTCATCCAGCACAAAGGGAGCGGGTTGCAGGAGAAACCCTTACTCTGGATTCTCAGTCTGTTCCCTAGTGCCGGTTTGAAGTGCCTGCCGTTTTCACTGTAAATCCGAGTTGGAGCTTGGACCTCCCCATATATATGTATGGAGTGCAGTTTGCAACTGAAAAGAAACTTTGTGCTCCCTTCAAGCTAGCTGAAGGACGGCTTTCACACACACTTATCTCTCAGAACTGACCATGTGGAGAGACGTTCGTTCATCCAGCACAAAGGGAACGGGTTGCAGGAGAAACCCTTACTCTGGTTTCTCAGTCTGTTTCCTAGTGCCGGTTTGAAGTGCCTGCCGTTTTCACTGTAAAACCGAGTTGTAGCTTGGACCTCCCCATATATATGTATGGAGTGCAGTTTGCAACTGAAAAGAATCTTTGTGTTCCCTTCAAGCTAGGTGAAGGACGGCTTTCACACACACTAATTTCTCAGAACTGGGCAGGTGGAGAGACGTTCGTTCATCCAGCACAAAGGGAACGGGTTGCAGGAGAAAATCTTACTCTGGTTTCTCAGTCTTTTTCCTAGTACCGGTTTGAAGAGCCTGCCGTTTTCACTGTAAATCCGAGTTGGAGCTTTGACCTCCCCATATATATGTATGGAGTGGAGTTTGCAACTGAAAAGAAACTTTGTGCTCCCTTCAAGCTAGCTGAAGGACGGCTTTCACACACACTTATCTCTCAGAACTGACCATGTGGAGAGACGTTCGTTCATCCAGCACAAAGGGAACGGGTTGCAGGAGAAACCCTTACTCTGGATTCTCAGTCTGTTTCGTAGTGCCGGTTTGAAGTGCCTGCCGTTTTCACTGTAAAACCGAGTTGGAGCTTGGACCTCCCCATATATATGTATGGAGTGGAGTTTGCAACTGAAAAGAAACTTTGTGTTCCCTTCAAGCTAGCTGAAGGACGGCTTTCACACACACTTATCTCTCAGAACTGAGCATGTGGAGAGACTTTCGTTCATCCAGCACAAAGGGAACGGGTTGCAGGAGAAAATCTTTCTCTGGTTTCTCAGTCTTTTTCCTAGTGCCGGTTTGAAGTGCCTGCCGTTTCCACTGTAAAACCGAGTTGGAGCTTGGACATCCCCATATATATGTATGGAGTGGAGTTTGCAACTGAAAAGAAACTTTGTGTTCCCTTCAAGCTAGCTGAAGGACGGCTTTCACACACACTTATCTCTCAGAACTGAGCATGTGGAGAGACGTTCGTTCATCCAGCACAAAGGGAACGGGTTGCAGGAGAAAATCTTTCTCTGGTTTCTCAGTCTTTTTCCTAGTGCCGGTTTGAAGTGCCTGCCGTTTCCACTGTAAAACCGAGTTCGAGCTTGGACATCCCCATATATATGTATGGAGTGGAGTTTGCAACTGAAAAGAAACTTTGTGTTCCCTTCAAGCTAGCTGAAGGACGGCTTTCACACACACTTATCTCTCAGAACTGAGCATGTGGAGAGACGTTCGTTCATCCAGCACAAAGGGAACGGGTTGCAGGAGAAACCCTTACTCTGGTTTATCAGTCTGTTTCCTAGTGCCGGTTTGAAGTGCCTGCCGTTTCCACTGTAAAACCGAGTTGGAGCTTGGACATCCCCATATATATGTATGGAGTGGAGTTTGCAACTGAAAAGAAACTTTGTGTTCCCTTCAAGCTAGCTGAAGGACGGCTTTCACACACACTTATCTCTCAGAACTGAGCATGTGGAGAGACGTTCGTTCATCCAGCACAAAGGGAACGGGTTGCAGGAGAAACCCTTACTCTGGTTTCTCAGTCTGTTTCCTAGTGCCGGTTTGAAGTGCCTGCCGTTTTCACTGTAAAACCGAGTTGGAGCTTGGACCTCCCCATATATATGTATGGAGTGCAGTTTGCAACTGAAAAGAAACTTTGTGTTCCCTTCAAGCTAGGTGAAGGACGGCTTTCACACACACTTATCTCTCAGAACTGAGCATGTGGAGAGACGTTCGTTCATCCAGCACAAAGGGAACGGGTTGCAGGAGAAACCCTTACTCTGGTTTCTCAGTCTGTTTCCTAGTGCCGGTTTGAAGTGCCTGCCGTTTTCACTGTAAAACCGAGTTGGAGCTTGTTCTTCCCCATATATATGTATGGAGTGCAGTTTGCAACTTAAAAGAAACTTTGTGTTCCCTTCAAGCTAGCTGAAGGACGGCTTTCACACACACTTATCTCTCAGAACTGAGCATGTGGAGAGACGTTCGTTCATCCAGCACAAAGGGAATGGGTTGCAGGAGAAAATCTTTCTCTGGTTTCTCAGTCTTTTTCCTAGTGCCGGTTTGAAGTGCCTGCCGTTTCCACTGTAAAACCGAGTTGGAGCTTGGACATCCCCATATATATGTATGGAGTGGAGTTTGCAACTGAAAAGAAACTTTGTGTTCCCTTCAAGCTAGCTGAAGGACGGCTTTCACACACACTTATCTCTCAGAACTGAGCATGTGGAGAGACGTTCGTTCATCCAGCACAAAGGGAACGGGTTGCAGGAGAAACCCTTACTCTGGTTTATCAGTCTGTTTCCTAGTGCCGGTTTGAAGTGCCTGCCGTTTTCACTGTAAAACCGAGTTGGAGAATGGACCTCCCCATATATATGTATGGAGTGCAGTTTGCAACTGAAAAGAAACTTTGTGTTCCCTTCAAGCTAGGTGAAGGACGGCTTTCACACACACTTATCTCTCAGAACTGAGCATGTGGAGAGACGTTCGTTCATCCAGCACAAAGGGAACGGGTTGCAGGAGAAACCCTTACTCTGGTTTCTCAGTCTGTTTCCTAGTGCCGGTTTGAAGTGCCTGCCGTTTTCACTGTAAAACCGAGTTGGAGCTTGTTCTTCCCCATATATATGTATGGAGTGCAGTTTGCAACTTAAAAGAAACTTTGTGTTCTCTTCAAGCTAGTGAAGGACGGCTTTCACACACACTTATCTCTCAGAACTGAGCATGTCTAGAGACGTTCGTTCATCCAGCACAAAGGGAACGGGTTGCAGGAGAAACCCTTACTCTGGTTTCTCAGTCTGTTTCCTAGTGCCGGTTTGAAGTGCCTGCCGTTTTCACTGTAAAACCGAGTTGGAGCTTGGACCTCCCCATATATATGTATGGAGTGGAGTTTGCTACTGAAAAGGAACTTTGTGTTCCCTTAAAGTTAGGTGAAGGACGACATTCACACACACTTATCTCTCAGAACTGAGCATGTGGAGAGACGTTCGTTCATCCAGCGCAAAGGGAGCGGGTTGCAGGAGAAACCCTTACACTGGATTCTCAGTCTGTTCCCTAGTGCCGGTTTGAAGTGCCTGCCGTTTTCACTGTGAATCCGAGTTGGAGCTTGGACCTCCCCATATATATGTATGGAGTGCAGTTTGCAACTGAAAAGAAACTTTGTGCTCCCTTCAAGCTAGCTGAAGGACGGCTTTCACACACACTTATCTCTCAGAACTGACCATGTGGAGAGACGTTCGTTCATCCAGCACAAAGGGAACGGGTTGCAGGAGAAACCCTTACTCTGGTTTCTCAGTCTGTTTCCTAGTGCCGGTTTGAAGTGCCTGCCTTTTTCACTGTAAAACCGAGTTGTAGCTTGGACCTCCCCATATATATGTATGGAGTGCAGTTTGCAACTGAAAAGAAATTTTGTGTTCCCTTCAAGCTAGGTGAAGGACGGCTTTCACACACACTAATTTCTCAGAACTGGGCAGGTGGAGAGACTTTCGTTCATGCAGCACAAAGGGAACGGGTTGCAGGAGAAAATCTTACTCTGGTTTCTCAGTCTTTTTCCTAGTGCCGGTTTGAAGAGCCTGCCGTTTTCACTGTAAATCCGAGTTGGAGCTTTGACATCCCCATGTATATGTATGGAGTGGAGTTTGCAACTGAAAAGAAACTTTGTGCTCCCTTCAAGCTAGCTGAAGGACGGCTTTCACACACACTTATCTCTCAGAACTGACCATGTGGAGAGACGTTCGTTCATCCAGCACAAAGGGAACGGGTTGCAGGAGAAACCCTTACTCTGGATTCTCAGTCTGTTTCGTAGTGCCGGTTTGAAGTGCCTGCCGTTTTCACTGTAAAACCGAGTTGGAGCTTGGACCTCCCCATATATATGTATGGAGTGGAGTTTGCAACTGAAAAGAAACTTTGTGTTCCCTTCAAGCTAGCTGAAGGACGGCTTTCACACACACTTATCTCTCAGAACTGAGCATGTGGAGAGACGTTCGTTCATCCAGCACAAAGGGAACGGGTTGCAGGAGAAAATCTTTCTCTGGTTTCTCAGTCTTTTTCCTAGTGCCGGTTTGAAGTGCCTGCCGTTTCCACTGTAAAACCGAGTTGGAGCTTGGACATCCCCATATATATGTATGGAGTGGAATTTGCAACTGAAAAGAAACTTTGTGTTCCCTTCAAGCTAGCTGAAGGACGGCTTTCACACACACTTATCTCTCAGAACTGAGCATGTGGAGAGACGTTCGTTCATCCAGCACAAAGGGAACGGGTTGCAGGAGAAAATTTTTCTCTGGTTTCTCAGTCTTTTTACTAGTGCCGGTTTGAAGTGCCTGCCGTTTTCACTGTAAAACCGAGTTGGAGCTTGGACCTCCCCATATATATGTATGGAGTGGAGTTTGCTAGTGAAAAGGAACATTGTGTTCCCTTCAAGCAAGCTGAAGGACGGCTTTCACACACACTTATCTCTCAGAACTGAGCATGTGGAGAGACTTTCGTTCATCCAGCACAAAGGGAGCGGGTTGCAGGAGAAACCCTTACTCTGGATTCTCAGTCTGTTCCCTAGTGCCGGTTTGAAGTGCCTGCCGTTTTCACTGTAAAACCGAGTTGGAGCTTGGACTTCCCATATATATGTATGGAGTGGAGTTTGCAACTGAAAAGAAACTTTGTGTTCCCTTCAAGCTAGCTGAAGGACGGCTTTCACACACACTTATCTCTCAGAACTGAGCATGTGGAGAGACGTTCGTTCATCCAGCACAAAGGGAACGGGTTGCAGGAGAAACCCTTACTCTGGTTTCTCAGTCTGTTTCCTAGTGCCGGTTTGAAGTGCCTGCCGTTTTCACTGTAAAACCGAGTTGGAGCTTGTTCTTCCCCATATATATGTATGGAGTGCAGTTTGCAACTGAAAAGAAACTTTGTGTTCCCTTCAAGCTAGTGAAGGACGGCTTTCACACACACTTATCTCTCAGAACTGAGCATGTCTAGAGACGTTCGTTCATCCAGCACAAAGGGAACGGGTTGCAGGAGAAACCCTTACTCTGGTTTCTCAGTCTGTTTCCTAGTGCCGGTTTGAAGTGCCTGCCGTTTTCACTGTAAAACCGAGTTGGAGCTTGGACCTCCCCATATATATGTATGGAGTGGAGTTTGCTACTGAAAAGGAACTTTGTGTTCCCTTCAAGCTAGGTGAAGGACGACTTTCACACACACTTATCTCTCAGAACTGAGCATGTGGAGAGACGTTCGTTCATCCAGCACAAAGGGAGTGGGTTGCAGGTGAAACCCTTACTCTGGATTCTCAGTCTGTTCCCTAGTGCCGGTTTGAAGTGCCTACCGTTTTCACTGTAAAACCGAGTTGGAGCTTGGACATCCCCATATATATGTATGGAGTGGAGTTTGCAACTGAAAAGAAACTTTGTGTTCCCTTCAAGCTAGGTGAAGGACGACTTTCACACACACTTATCTCTCAGAACTGAGCATGTGGAGAGACTTTCGTTCATCCAGCACAAAGGGAGCGGGTTGCAGGTGAAACCCTTACTCTGGATTCTCAGTCTGTTCCCTAGTGCCGGTTTGAAGTGCCTACCGTTTTCACTGTAAAACCGAGTTGGAGCTTGGACATCCCCATATATATGTAAGGAGTGGAGTTTGCAACTGAAAAGAAACTTTGTGTTCCCTTCAAGCTAGGTGAAGGACGGCTTTCACACACACTTATCTCTCAGAACTGAGCATGTGGAGAGACGTTCGTTCATCCAGCACAAAGGGAACGGGTTGCAGGAGAAACACTTATTCTGTGTTCTCAGTCTGTTTCCTAGGGCCGGTTTGAAGTGCCTGCCGTTTTCACTGTAAAACCGTGTTGGAGCTAGAAGCTCCCCATATATATGTATGGAGTGGAGTTTGCAACTGAAAAGAAACTGTGTGTTCCCTTCAAGCTAGGTGAAGGACGGCTTTCACACACACTTATCTCTCAGAACTGAGCATGTGGAGAGACGTTCGTTCATCCAGCACAAAGGGAACGGGTTGCAGGAGAAACACTTCCACTGTGTTCTCATTCTGTTTCCTAGTGCCGGTTTGAAGTGCCTGCCGTTTTCACTGTAAAACCGAGTTGGTGCTTGTAGCTCCCCTTATATATGTATGGAGTGGAGTTGGCAACTGAAAAGAAACTGTGTGTTCCCTTCAAGCTAGCTGAAGGAAGGCATTCACACACACTTATCTCTCAGAACTGAGCATGTGGAGAAACGTTCGTTCATCCAGCACAAAGGGAACGGGTTGCAGGAGAAACACTTTCTCTGTGTTCTCAGTCTGCTTCCTAGTGCCGGTTTGAAGTGCCTGCCGTTTTCACTGTAAAATCGAGTTGGGGTTGTACCTGCCCATATATATGTATGGAGTGGAGTTTGCAACTGAAAAGAACCTGTGTGTTCCCTTCAAGCTAGGTGAAGGACGGCTTTCACACACACTTATCTCTCAGAACTGAGCATGTGGAGAGACGTTCGTTCATCCAGCACAATGGGAACGGGTTGCAGGAGAAACACTTACTCTGTGTTCTCAGTCTGTTTCCTAGTGCCGGTTTGAAGTGCCTGCCGTTTTCACTGTAAAACCGAGTTGGAGCTTGGACCTCCCCATATATATGTATGGAGTGGAGTTTGCAACTGACAAGAAACTTTGTGTTCCCTTCAAGCTAGGTGAAGGACGGCTTTCACACACACTTATCTCTCAGAACTGAGCATGTGGAGAGACGTTCGTTCATGCAGCACAAAGGGAACGGGTTGCAGGAGAAACACTTTCTCTGTGTTCTCAGTCTGTTTCCTAGGGCCGGTTTGAAGTGCCTGCCGTTTTCACTGTAAAACCGAGTTGGAGCTTGTAGCTCCCCATATATATGTATGGAGTGGAGTTTGCAACTGAAAAGAAACTGTGTGTTCCCTTCAAGCTAGGTGAAGGACGGCTTTCACACACACTTATCTCTCAGAACTGAGCATGTGGAGAGACGTTCGTTCATCCAGCACAAAGGGAACGGGTTGCAGGAGAAACACTTACTCTGTGTTCTCAGTCTGTTTCCTAGTGCCTGTTTGAAGTGCCTGCCGTTTTCACTGTAAAACCGCGTTGGAGCTTGTACCTCCCCATATATATGTATGGAGTGGAGTTTGCAACTGAAAAGAAATTTGTGTTCTCTTCAAGCGAGGTGAAGGATGGCTTTCACACACACTTATCTCTCAGAACTGAGCATGTGGAGAGAAGTTCGTTCATCCAGCACAAAGGGAACGGGTTGCAGGAGAAACACTTCCACTATGTTCTCAATCTGTTTCCTAGTGCCGGTTTGAAGTGCCTGCCGTTTTCACTGTAAAACCAAGTTGGAGCTTGTAGCTCCCCTTATATATGTATGGAGTGGAGTTGGCAACTGAAAAGAAACTGTGTGTTCCCTTCAAGCTAGCTGAAGGACGGCTTTCACACACACTTATCTCTCAGAACTGAGCATGTGGAGAGACGTTCGTTCATCCAGCACAAAGGGAGCGGGTTGCAGGAGAAACCCTTACTCTGGATTCTCAGTCTGTTCCCTAGTGCCGGTTTGAAGTGCCTGCTGTTTTCACTGTAAAACCGAGTTGGAGCTTGGACCTCCCCATATATATGTATGGAGTGGAGTTTGCAACTGAAAAGAAACTTGGTGTTCCCTTCAAGCTAGCTGAAGGACGGCTTTCACACACACTTATCTCTCAGAACTGAGCATGTGGAGAGACGTTCGTTCATCCAGCACAAAGGGAACGGGTTGCAGGAGAAACCCTTACTCTGGTTTCTCAGTCTGTTTCCTAGTGCCGGTTTGAAGTGCCTGCCGTTTTCACTGTAAAACCGAGTTGGAGCTTGTTCTTCCCCATATATATTTATGGAGTGCAGTTTGCAACTTAAAAGAAACTTTGTGTTCCCTTCAAGCTAGTGAAGGACGGCTTTCACACACAATTATCTCTCAGAACTGAGCATGTCTAGAGACGTTCGTTCATCCAGCACAAAGGGAACGGGTTGCAGGAGAAACCCTTACTCTGGTTTCTCAGTCTGTTTCCTAGTGCCGGTTTGAAGTGCCTGCCATTTTCACTGTAAAACCGAGTTGGAGCTTGGACCTCCCCATATATATGTATGGAGTGGAGTTTGCTACTGAAAAGGAACTTTGTGTTCCCTTAAAATTAGGTGAAGGACGACTTTCACACACACTTATCTCTCAGAACTGAGCATGTGGAGAGACGTTCGTTCATCCAGCGCAAAGGGAGCGGGTTGCAGGAGAAACCCTTACTCTGGATTCTCAGTCTGTTCCCTAGTGCCGGTTTGAAGTGCCTGCCGTTTTCACTGTAAATCCGAGTTGGAGCTTGGACCTCCCCATATATATGTATGGAGTGCAGTTTGCAACTGAAAAGAAACTTTGTGTTCCCTTCAAGCTAGCTGAAGGACGGCTTTCAGACACACTTATCTCTCAGAACTGAGCATGTGGAGAGACGTTCGTTCATCCAGCACAAACGGAACGGGTTGCAGGTGAAACCCTTACTCTGGTTTCTCAGTCTGTTTCCTAGTGCCGATTTGAAGTGCCTGCCGTTTTCACTGTAAAACCGAGTTGGGGCTTGGACCTCCCCATATATATGTATGGAGTGGAGTTTGCAAATGAAAAGAAACTTTGTGTTCCCTTCAAGCTAGGTGAAGGATGGCTTTCACACACACTTATCTCTCAGAACTGAGCATGTGGAGAGACGTTTGTTCATCCAGCACAAAGGGAACGGGTTGCAGGAGAAACACTTACTCTGTGTTCTCAGTCTGTTTCCTAGGGCCGGTTTGAAGTGCCTGCCGTTTTCACTGTAAAACCGAGTTGGAGCTAGAAGCTCCGCATAAATATGTATGGAGTGGAGTTGGCAACTGAAAAGAAACTGTGTGTTCCCTTCAAGCTA
Source organism: Vicugna pacos (assembly GCF_048564905.1). Taxonomy (NCBI): domain Eukaryota; kingdom Metazoa; phylum Chordata; class Mammalia; order Artiodactyla; family Camelidae; genus Vicugna; species Vicugna pacos. The sequence goes on along the minus strand of NW_027328742.1, from coordinate 23,514,805 downwards.
GCTGAAGGAAGGCATTCACACACACTTATCTCTCAGAACTGAGCATGTGGAGAAACGTTCGTTCATCCAGCACAAAGGGAACGGGTTGCAGGAGAAACACTTTCTCTGTGTTCTCAGTCTGCTTCCTAGTGCCGGTTTGAAGTGCCTGCCGTTTTCACTGTAAAATCGAGTTGGGGTTGTACCTGCCCATATATATGTATGGAGTGGAGTTTGCAACTGAAAAGAACCTGTGTGTTCCCTTCAAGCTAGGTGAAGGACGGCTTTCACACACACTTATCTCTCAGAACTGAGCATGTGGAGAGACGTTCGTTCATCCAGCACAAACGGAACGGGTTGCAGGTGAAACCCTTACTCTGGTTTCTCAGTCTGTTTCCTAGTGCCGGTTTGAAGTGCCTGCCGTTTTCACTGTAAAACCGAGTTGGGGCTTGGACCTCCCCATATATATGTATGGAGTGGAGTTTGCAAATGAAAAGAAACTTTGTGTTCCCTTCAAGCTAGGTGAAGGATGGCTTTCACACACACTTATCTCTCAGAACTGAGCATGTGGAGAGACGTTCGTTCATCCAGCACAAAGGGAACGGGTTGCAGGAGAAACACTTACTCTGTGTTCTCAGTCTGTTTCCTAGGGCCGGTTTGAAGTGCCTGCCGTTTTCACTGTAAAACCGAGTTGGAGCTAGAAGCTCCGCATAAATATGTATGGAGTGGAGTTGGCAACTGAAAAGAAACTGTGTGTTCCCTTCAAGCTAGCTGAAGGAAGGCATTCACACACACTTATCTCTCAGAACTGAGCATGTGGAGAAACGTTCGTTCATCCAGCACAAAGGGAACGGGTTGCAGGAGAAACACTTTCTCTGTGTTCTCAGTCTGCTTCCTAGTGCCGGTTTGAAGTGCCTGCCGTTTTCACTGTAAAATCGAGTTGGGGTTGTACCTGCCCATATATATGTATGGAGTGGAGTTTGCAACTGAAAAGAACCTGTGTGTTCCCTTCAAGCTAGGTGAAGGACGGCTTTCACACACACTTATCTCTCAGAACTGAGCATGTGGAGAGACGTTCGTTCATCCAGCACAATGGGAACGGGTTGCAGGAGAAACACTTACTCTGTGTTCTCAGTCTGTTTCCTAGTGCCGGTTTGAAGTGCCTGCCGTTTTCACTGTAAAACCGAGTTGGGGCTTGGACCTCCCCATATATATGTATGGAGTGGAGTTTGCAACTGAAAAGAACCTGTGTGTTCCCTTCAAGCTAGGTGAAGGACGGCTTTCACACACACTTATCTCTCAGAACTGAGCATGTGGAGAGACGTTCGTTCATCCAGCACAATGGGAACGGGTTGCAGGAGAAACACTTACTCTGTGTTCTCAGTCTGTTTCCTAGTGCCGGTTTGAAGTGCCTGCCGTTTTCACTGTAAAACCGAGTTGGAGCTTGGACCTCCCCATATATATGTATGGAGTGGAGTTTGCAACTGAAAAGAAACTTTGTGTTCCCTTCAAGCTAGGTGAAGGACGGCTTTCACACACACTTATCTCTCAGAACTGAGCATGTGGAGAGACGTTCGTTCATCCAGCACAAAGGGAACGGGTTGCAGGAGAAACCCTTACTCTGGTTTCTCAGTCTGTTTCCTAGTGCCGGTTTGAAGTGCCTGCCGTTTTCACTGTAAAACCGAGTTGGAGCTTGTTCTTCCAAATATATATTTATGGAGTGCAGTTTGCAACTTAAAAGAAACTTTGTGTTCCCTTCAAGCTAGTGAAGGACGGCTTTCACACACAATTATCTCTCAGAACTGAGCATGTCTAGAGACGTTCGTTCATCCAGCACAAAGGGAACGGGTTGCAGGAGAAACCCTTACTCTGGTTTCTCAGTCTGTTTCCTAGTGCCGGTTTGAAGTGCCTGCCATTTTCACTGTAAAACCGAGTTGGAGCTTGGACCTCCCCATATATATGTATGGAGTGGAGTTTGCTACTGAAAAGGAACTTTGTGTTCCCTTAAAATTAGGTGAAGGACGGCTTTCACACACACTTATCTCTCAGAACTGAGCATGTGGAGAGACGTTCGTTCATCCAGCGCAAAGGGAGCGGGTTGCAGGAGAAACCCTTACTCTGGATTCTCAGTCTGTTCCCTAGTGCCGGTTTGAAGTGCCTGCCGTTTTCACTGTAAATCCGAGTTGGAGCTTGGACCTCCCCATATATATGTATGGAGTGCAGTTTGCAACTGAAAAGAAACTTTGTGTTCCCTTCAAGCTAGCTGAAGGACGGCTTTCAGACACACTTATCTCTCAGAACTGAGCATGTGGAGAGACGTTCGTTCATCCAGCACAAACGGAACGGGTTGCAGGTGAAACCCTTACTCTGGTTTCTCAGTCTGTTTCCTAGTGCCGGTTTGAAGTGCCTGCCGTTTTCACTGTAATTCCGAGTTGGGGCTTGGACCTCCCCATATATATGTATGGAGTGGAGTTTGCAAATGAAAAGAAACTTTGTGTTCCCTTCAAGCTAGGTGAAGGATGGCTTTCACACACACTTATCTCTCAGAACTGAGCATGTGGAGAGACGTTCGTTCATCCAGCACAAAGGGAACGGGTTGCAGGAGAAACACTTACTCTGTGTTCTCAGTCTGTTTCCTAGGGCCGGTTTGAAGTGCCTGCCGTTTTCACTGTAAAACCGAGTTGGAGCTAGAAGCTCCGCATAAATATGTATGGAGTGGAGTTGGCAACTGAAAAGAAACTGTGTGTTCCCTTCAAGCTAGCTGAAGGAAGGCATTCACACACACTTATCTCTCAGAACTGAGCATGTGGAGAAACGTTCGTTCATCCAGCACAAAGGGAACGGGTTGCAGGAGAAACACTTTCTCTGTGTTCTCAGTCTGCTTCCTAGTGCCGGTTTGAAGTGCCTGCCGTTTTCACTGTATAATCGAGTTGGGGTTGTACCTGCCCATATATATGTATGGAGTGGAGTTTGCAACTGAAAAGAACCTGTGTGTTCCCTCCAAGCTAGGTGAAGGACGGCTTTCACACACACTTATCTCTCAGAACTGAGCATGTGGAGAGACGTTCGTTCATCCAGCACAAACGGAACGGGTTGCAGGTGAAACCCTTACTCTGGTTTCTCAGTCTGTTTCCTAGTGCCGGTTTGAAGTGCCTGCCGTTTTCACTGTAAAACCGAGTTGGGGCTTGAACCTCCCCATATATATGTATGGAGTGGAGTTTGCAAATGAAAAGAAACTTTGTGTTCCCTTCAAGCTAGGTGAAGGATGGCTTTCACACACACTTTTCTCTCAGAACTGAGCATGTGGAGAGACGTTCGTTCATCCAGCACAAAGGGAACGGGTTGCAGGAGAAACACTTACTCTGTGTTCTCAGTCTGTTTCCTAGGGCCGGTTTGAAGTGCCTGCCGTTTTCACTGTAAAACCGAGTTGGAGCTAGAAGCTCCGCATAAATATGTATGGAGTGGAGTTGGCAACTGAAAAGAAACTGTGTGTTCCCTTCAAGCTAGCTGAAGGAAGGCATTCACACACACTTATCTCTCAGAACTGAGCATGTGGAGAAACGTTCGTTCATCCAGCACAAAGGGAACGGGTTGCAGGAGAAACACTTTCTCTGTGTTCTCAGTCTGCTTCCTAGTGCCGGTTTGAAGTGCCTGCCGTTTTCACTGTAAAATCGAGTTGGGGTTGTACCTGCCCATATATATGTATGGAGTGGAGTTTGCAACTGAAAAGAACCTGTGTGTTCCCTTCAAGCTAGGTGAAGGACGGCTTTCACACACACTTATCTCTCAGAACTGAGCATGTGGAGAGACGTTCGTTCATCCAGCACAAACGGAACGGGTTGCAGGTGAAACCCTTACTCTGGTTTCTCAGTCTGTTCCCTAGTGCCGGTTTGAAGTGCCTGCCGTTTTCACTGTAAAACCGAGTTGGGGCTTGGACCTCCCCATATATATGTATGGAGTGGAGTTTGCAAATGAAAAGAAACTTTGTGTTCCCTTCAAGCTAGGTGAAGGATGGCTTTCACACACACTTATCTCTCAGAACTGAGCATGTGGAGAGACGTTCGTTCATCCAGCACAAAGGGAACGGGTTGCAGGAGAAACACTTACTCTGTGTTCTCAGTCTGTTTCCTAGGGCCGGTTTGAAGTGCCTGCCGTTTTCACTGTAAAACCGAGTTGGAGCTAGAAGCTCCGCATAAATATGTATGGAGTGGAGTTGGCAACTGAAAAGAAACTGTGTGTTCCCTTCAAGCTAGCTGAAGGAAGGCATTCACACACACTTATCTCTCAGAACTGAGCATGTGGAGAAACGTTCGTTCATCCAGCACAAAGGGAACGGGTTGCAGGAGAAACACTTTCTCTGTGTTCTCAGTCTGCTTCCTAGTGCCGGTTTGAAGTGCCTGCCGTTTTCACTGTAAAATCGAGTTGGGGTTGTACCTGCCCATATATATGTATGGAGTGGAGTTTGCAACTGAAAAGAACCTGTGTGTTCCCTTCAAGCTAGGTGAAGGACGGCTTTCACACACACTTATCTCTCAGAACTGAGCATGTGGAGAGACGTTCGTTCATCCAGCACAATGGGAACGGGTTGCAGGAGAAACACTTACTCTGTGTTCTCAGTCTGTTTCCTAGTGCCGTTTTGAAGTGCCTGCCGTTTTCACTGTAAAACCGAGTTGGTGCTTGTAGCTCCCCTTATGTATGTATGGAGTGGAGTTGGCAACTGAAAAGAAACTGTGTGTTCCCTTCAAGCTAGCTGAAAGAAGGCATTCACACACACTTATCTCTCAGAACTGAGCATGTGGAGAGACGTTCGTTCATCCAGCACAAAGGGAACGGTTTGCAGGAGAAACCCTTACTCTGGTTTCTCAGTCTGTTTCCTAGTGCCGGTTTGAAGTTCCTGCCGTTTTCACTGTAAAACCGAGTTGGGGCTTGTACCTGCCCATATATATGTATGGAGTGGAGTTTGCAACTGAAAAGAACCTGTGTGTTCCCTTCAAGCTAGCTGAAGGTCGGCTTTCACACACACTTATCTCTCAGAACTGAGCATGTGGAGAGACGTTCGTTCATCCAGCACAAAGGGAACGGGTTGCAGGAGAAACCCTTACTCTGGATTCTCAGTCTGTTCCCTAGTGCCGGTTTGAAGTTCCTGCCGTTTTCACTGTAAAACCGAGTTGGAGCTTGCACCTCCCCATATATATGTATGGAGTGGAGTTTGCAACTGAAAAGAAACTTTGTGTTCCCTTCAAGCTAGCTGAAGAACGGCTTTCACACACACTTATCTCTCAGAACTGAGCATGTGGAGAGACGTTCGTTCATCCAGCACCAAGGGAACGGGTGGCAGGTGCAACCCTTACTCTGGTTTCTCAGTCTGTTTCCTAGTGCCGGTTTGAAGTACCTGCCGTTTTCACTGTAAAACCGAGTTGTAGCTTGGACCTCCCCATATATATGTATGGAGTGGAGTTTGCTACTGTAAAGGAACATTGTTTTCCCTTCAAGCAAGGTAAAGGACGACTTTCACAGAAACTTATCTCTCAGAACTGAGCATGTGGAGAGACGTTCGTTCATACAGCAAAAAGGGAGCAGGTTGCAGGAGAAACCCTTACTCTGGATTCTCAGTCTGTTACCTAGTGCCGGTTTGAAGTGCCTGCCGTTTTCACTGTAAAACCGAGTTGGAGCTTGGACATCCCCATATATATGTATGGATTGGAGTTTGCAACTGAAAAGAAACTTTGTGTTCCCTTCAAGCTAGCTGAAGGACGGCTTTCACACACACTTATCTCTCAGAACTGAGCATGTGGAGAGACGTTCGTTAATCCAGCACAAAGGGAACGGGTTGCAGGAGAAAATCTTTCTCTGATTTCTCAGTCTTTTTCCTAGTGCCGGTTTGAAGTGCCTGCCGTTTCCACTGTAAAACCGAGTTGGAGCTTGGACATCCCCATATATATGTATGGAGTGGAGTTTGCAACTGAAAAGAAACTTTGTGTTCCCTTCAAGCTAGCTGAAGGACGGCTTTCACACACACTTATCTCTCAGAACTGAGCATGTGGAGAGACGTTCGTTCATCCAGCACAAAGGGAACGGGTTGCAGGAGAAACCCTTACTCTGGTTTATCAGTCTGTTTCCTAGTGCCGGTTTGAAGTGCCTGCCGTTTTCACTGTAAAACCGAGTTGGAGCTTGGACCTCCCCATATATATGTATGGAGTGCAATTTGCAACTGAAAAGAAACTTTGTGTTCCCTTCAAGCTAGGTGAAGGACGGCTTTCACACACACTAATCTCTCAGAACTGAGCATGTGGAGAGACGTTCGTTCATCCAGCACAAAGGGAACGGGTTGCAGGAGAAAATCTTTCTCTGGTTTCTCAGTCTGTTTCCTAGTGCCGGTTTGAAGTGCCTGCCGTTTTCACTGTAAAACCGAGTTGTAGCTTGGACCTCCCCATATATATGTATGGAGTGGAGTTTGCAACTGAAAAGAAACTTTGTGTTCCCTTCAAGCTAGCTGAAGGACGGCTTTCACACACACTTATCTCTCAGAACTGAGCATGTGGAGAGACGTTCGTTCATCCAGCACAAAGGGAGCGGGTTGCAGGAGAAACCCTTACTCTGGATTCTCAGTCTGTTCCCTAGTGCCGGTTTGAAGTGCCTGCCGTTTTCACTGTAAAACCGAGTTGGAGCTTGGACCTCCCCATATATATGTATGGAGTGGAGTTTGCAACTGAAAAGAAACTGTGTGTTCCCTTCAAGCTAGCTGAAGGACGGCTTTCACACACACTTATCTCTCAGAACTGAGCATGTGGAGAGACGTTCGTTCATCCAGCACAAAGGGAACGGGTTGCAGGAGAAACCCTTACTCTGGTTTCTCAGTCTGTTTCCTAGTGCCGGTTTGAAGTGCCTGCCGTTTTCACTGTAAAACCGAGTTGGAGCTTGTTCTTCCCCATATATATGTATGGAGTGCAGTTTGCAACTTAAAAGAAACTTTGTGTTCCCTTCAAGCTAGTGAAGGACGGCTTTCACACACACTTATCTCTCAGAAATTAGCATGTCTAGAGACGTTCGTTCATCCAGCACAAAGGGAACGGGTTGCAGGAGAAACCCTTACTCTGGTTTCTCAGTCTGTTTCCTAGTGCCGGTTTGAAGTGCCTGCCGTTTTCACTGTAAAACCGAGTTGGGGCTTGAACCTCCCCATATATATGTATGGAGTGGAGTTTGCAAATGAAAAGAAACTTTGTGTTCCCTTCAAGCTAGGTGAAGGATGGCTTTCACACACACTTTTCTCTCAGAACTGAGCATGTGGAGAGACGTTCGTTCATCCAGCACAAAGGGAACGGGTTGCAGGAGAAACACTTACTCTGTGTTCTCAGTCTGTTTCCTAGGGCCGGTTTGAAGTGCCTGCCGTTTTCACTGTAAAACCGAGTTGGAGCTAGAAGCTCCGCATAAATATGTATGGAGTGGAGTTGGCAACTGAAAAGAAACTGTGTGTTCCCTTCAAGCTAGCTGAAGGAAGGCATTCACACACACTTATCTCTCAGAACTGAGCATGTGGAGAAACGTTCGTTCATCCAGCACAAAGGGAACGGGTTGCAGGAGAAACACTTTCTCTGTGTTCTCAGTCTGCTTCTTGTGCCGGTTTGAAGTGCCTGCCGTTTTCACTGTAAAATCGAGTTGGGGTTGTACCTGCCCATATATATGTATGGAGTGGAGTTTGCAACTGAAAAGAACCTGTGTGTTCCCTTCAAGCTAGGTGAAGGACGGCTTTCACACACACTTATCTCTCAGAACTGAGCATGTGGAGAGACGTTCGTTCATCCAGCACAAACGGAACGGGTTGCAGGTGAAACCCTTACTCTGGTTTCTCAGTCTGTTCCCTAGTGCCGGTTTGAAGTGCCTGCCGTTTTCACTGTAAAACCGAGTTGGGGCTTGGACCTCCCCATATATATGTATGGAGTGGAGTTTGCAAATGAAAAGAAACTTTGTGTTCCCTTCAAGCTAGGTGAAGGATGGCTTTCACACACACTTATCTCTCAGAACTGAGCATGTGGAGAGACGTTCGTTCATCCAGCACAAAGGGAACGGGTTGCAGGAGAAACACTTACTCTGTGTTCTCAGTCTGTTTCCTAGGGCCGGTTTGAAGTGCCTGCCGTTTTCACTGTAAAACCGAGTTGGAGCTAGAAGCTCCGCATAAATATGTATGGAGTGGAGTTGGCAACTGAAAAGAAACTGTGTGTTCCCTTCAAGCTAGCTGAAGGAAGGCATTCACACACACTTATCTCTCAGAACTGAGCATGTGGAGAAACGTTCGTTCATCCAGCACAAAGGGAACGGGTTGCAGGAGAAACACTTTCTCTGTGTTCTCAGTCTGCTTCCTAGTGCCGGTTTGAAGTGCCTGCCGTTTTCACTGTAAAATCGAGTTGGGGTTGTACCTGCCCATATATATGTATGGAGTGGAGTTTGCAACTGAAAAGAACCTGTGTGTTCCCTTCAAGCTAGGTGAAGGACGGCTTTCACACACACTTATCTCTCAGAACTGAGCATGTGGAGAGACGTTCGTTCATCCAGCACAATGGGAACGGGTTGCAGGAGAAACACTTACTCTGTGTTCTCAGTCTGTTTCCTAGTGCCGTTTTGAAGTGCCTGCCGTTTTCACTGTAAAACCGAGTTGGTGCTTGTAGCTCCCCTTATGTATGTATGGAGTGGAGTTGGCAACTGAAAAGAAACTGTGTGTTCCCTTCAAGCTAGCTGAAAGAAGGCATTCACACACACTTATCTCTCAGAACTGAGCATGTGGAGAGACGTTCGTTCATCCAGCACAAAGGGAACGGTTTGCAGGAGAAACCCTTACTCTGGTTTCTCAGTCTGTTTCCTAGTGCCGGTTTGAAGTTCCTGCCGTTTTCACTGTAAAACCGAGTTGGGGCTTGTACCTGCCCATATATATGTATGGAGTGGAGTTTGCAACTGAAAAGAACCTGTGTGTTCCCTTCAAGCTAGCTGAAGGTCGGCTTTCACACACACTTATCTCTCAGAACTGAGCATGTGGAGAGACGTTCGTTCATCCAGCACAAAGGGAACGGGTTGCAGGAGAAACCCTTACTCTGGATTCTCAGTCTGTTCCCTAGTGCCGGTTTGAAGTTCCTGCCGTTTTCACTGTAAAACCGAGTTGGAGCTTGCACCTCCCCATATATATGTATGGAGTGGAGTTTGCAACTGAAAAGAAACTTTGTGTTCCCTTCAAGCTAGCTGAAGAACGGCTTTCACACACACTTATCTCTCAGAACTGAGCATGTGGAGAGACGTTCGTTCATCCAGCACCAAGGGAACGGGTGGCAGGTGCAACCCTTACTCTGGTTTCTCAGTCTGTTTCCTAGTGCCGGTTTGAAGTACCTGCCGTTTTCACTGTAAAACCGAGTTGGAGCTTGGACCTCCCCATATATATGTATGGAGTGGAGTTTGCTACTGTAAAGGAACATTGTTTTCCCTTCAAGCAAGTTAAAGGACGACTTTCACAGAAACTTATCTCTCAGAACTGAGCATGTGGAGAGACGTTCGTTCATACAGCAAAAAGGGAGCAGGTTGCAGGAGAAACCCTTACTCTGGATTCTCAGTCTGTTACCTAGTGCCGGTTTGAAGTGCCTGCCGTTTTCACTGTAAAACCGAGTTGGAGCTTGGACATCCCCATATATATGTATGGAGTGGAGTTTGCAACTGAAAAGAAACTTTGTGTTCCCTTCAAGCTAGCTGAAGGACGGCTTTCACACACACTTATCTCTCAGAACTGAGCATGTGGAGAGACGTTCGTTAATCCAGCACAAAGGGAACGGGTTGCAGGAGAAAATCTTTCTCTGGTTTCTCAGTCTTTTTCCTAGTGCCGGTTTGAAGTGCCTGCCGTTTCCACTGTAAAACCGAGTTGGAGCTTCGACATCCCCATATATATGTATGGAGTGGAGTTTGCAACTGAAAAGAAACTTTGTGTTCCCTTCAAGCTAGCTGAAGGACGGCTTTCACACACACTTATCTCTCAGAACTGAGCATGTGGAGAGACGTTCGTTCATCCAGCACAAAGGGAACGGGTTGCAGGAGAAACCCTTACTCTGGTTTATCAGTCTGTTTCCTAGTGCCGGTTTGAAGTGCCTGCCGTTTTCACTGTAAAACCGAGTTGGAGCTTGGACCTCCCCATATATATGTATGGAGTGCAATTTGCAACTGAAAAGAAACTTTGTGTTCCCTTCAAGCTAGGTGAAGGACGGCTTTCACACACACTAATCTCTCAGAACTGAGCATGTGGAGAGACGTTCGTTCATCCAGCACAAAGGGAACGGGTTGCAGGAGAAAATCTTTCTCTGGTTTCTCAGTCTGTTTCCTAGTGCCGGTTTGAAGTGCCTGCCGTTTTCACTGTAAAACCGAGTTGTAGCTTGGACCTCCCCATATATATGTATGGAGTGGAGTTTGCAACTGAAAAGAAACTTTGTGTTCCCTTCAAGCTAGCTGAAGGACGGCTTTCACACACACTTATCTCTCAGAACTGAGCATGTGGAGAGACGTTCGTTCATCCAGCACAAAGGGAGCGGGTTGCAGGAGAAACCCTTACTCTGGATTCTCAGTCTGTTCCCTAGTGCCGGTTTGAAGTGCCTGCCGTTTTCACTGTAAAACCGAGTTGGAGCTTGGACCTCCCCATATATATGTATGGAGTGGAGTTTGCAACTGAAAAGAAACTGTGTGTTCCCTTCAAGCTAGCTGAAGGACGGCTTTCACACACACTTATCTCTCAGAACTGAGCATGTGGAGAGACGTTCGTTCATCCAGCACAAAGGGAACGGGTTGCAGGAGAAACCCTTACTCTGGTTTCTCAGTCTGTTTCCTAGTGCCGGTTTGAAGTGCCTGCCGTTTTCACTGTAAAACCGAGTTGGAGCTTGTTCTTCCCCATATATATGTATGGAGTGCAGTTTGCAACTTAAAAGAAACTTTGTGTTCCCTTCAAGCTAGTGAAGGACGGCTTTCACACACACTTATCTCTCAGAAATTAGCATGTCTAGAGACGTTCGTTCATCCAGCACAAAGGGAACGGGTTGCAGGAGAAACCCTTACTCTGGTTTCTCAGTCTGTTTCCTAGTGCCGGTTTGAAGTGCCTGCCGTTTTCACAGTAAAACCGAGTTGGAGCTTGGACCTCCCCATATATATGTATGGAGTGGAGTTTGCTACTGAAAAGGAACTTTGTGTTCCCTTAAAGTTAGGTGAAGGACGACTTTCACACACACTTATCTCTCAGAACTGAGCATGTGGAGAGACGTTCGTTCATCCAGCGCAAAGGGAGCGGGTTGCAGGAGAAACCCTTACTCTGGATTCTCAGTCTGTTCCCTTGTGCTGGTTTGAAGTGCCTGCCGTTTTCACTGTAAATCCGAGTTGGAGCTTGGACCTCCCCATATATATGTATGGAGTGCAGTTTGCAACTGAAAAGAAACTTTGTGCTCCCTTCAAGCTAGCTGAAGGACGGCTTTCACACACACTTATCTCTCAGAACTGACCATGTGGAGAGACGTTCGTTCATCCAGCACAAAGGGAACGGGTTGCAGGAGAAACCCTTACTCTGGTTTCTCAGTCTGTTTCCTAGTGCCGGTTTGAAGTGCCTGCCGTTTTCACTGTAAAACCTAGTTGGAGCTTGGACCTCCCCATATATATGTATGGAGTGCAGTTTGCAACTGAAAAGAAACTTTGTGTTCCCTTCAAGCTAGGTGAAGGACGGCTTTCACACACACTAATTTCTCAGAACTGGGCAGGTGGAGAGACGTTCGTTCATCCAGCACAAAGGGAACGGGTTGCAGGAGAAAATCTTACTCAGGTTTCTCAGTCTTTTTCCTAGTGCCGGTTTGAAGAGCCTGCCGTTTTCACTGTAAATCCGAGTTGGAGCTTGGACCTCCCCATATATATGTATGGAGTGCAGTTTGCAACTGAAAAGAAACTTTGTGCTCCCTTCAAGCTAGCTGAAGGACGGCTTTCACACACACTTATCTCTCAGAACTGACCATGTGGAGAGACGTTCGTTCATCCAGCACAAAGGGAACGGGTTGCAGGAGAAACCCTTACTCTGGTTTATCAGTCTGTTTCCTAGTGCCGGTTTGAAGTGCCTGCCGTTTTCACTGTAAAACCGAGTTGTAGCTTGGACCTCCCCATATATATGTATGGATTGGAGTTTGCAACTGAAAAGAAACTTTGTGTTCCCTTCAAGTTAGGTGAAGGACGGCTTTCACACACACTAATTTCTCAGAACTGGGCATGTGGAGAGACGTTCGTTCATCCAGCACAAAGGGAACGGGTTGCAGGAGAAAATCTTACTCTGGTTTCTCAGTCTTTTTCCTAGTGCCGGTTTGAAGAGCCTGCCGTTTTCACTGTAAAACCGAGTTTGAGCTTGGACATCCCCATATATATGTATGGAGTGGAGTTTGCATCTGAAAAGAAACTTTGCGTTCCCTTCAAGCTAGCTGAAGGACGGCTTTCACACACACTTATCTCTCAGAACTGAGCATGTGGAGAGACGTTCGTTCATCCAGCACAAAGGGAACGGGTTGCAGGTGAAACCCTTACTCTGGTTTCTCAGTCTGTTTCCTAGTGCCGGTTTGAAGTGCCTGCCGTTTTCACTGTAAAACCGAGTTGGAGCTTGGACCTCCCCATATATATGTATGGAGTGGAGTTTGCAAATGAAAAGAAACTTTGTGTTCCCTTCAAGCTAGCTGAAGTACGGCTTTCACACACACTTATCTCTCGGAACTGACCATGTGGAGAGACGTTCGTTCATCCAGCACAAAGGGAACGGGTTGCAGGAGAAACCCTTACTCTGGTTTCTCAGTCTGTTTCCTAGTGCCGGTTTGAAGTGCCTGCCGTTTTCACTGTAAAACCGAGTTGGAGCTTGTTCTTCCCCATATATATGTATGGAGTGGAGTTTGCAACTGAATAGAAACTTTGTGTTCCCTTCAAGCTAGTGAAGGACGGCTTTCACACACACTTATCTCTCAGAACTGAGCATGTGGAGAGACGTTCGTTCATCCAGCACAAAGGGAACGGGTTGCAGGAGAAACCCTTACTCTGGTTTCTCAGTCTGTTTCCTAGTGCCGGTTTGAAGTGCCTGCCGTTTTCACTGTAAAACCGAGTTGGAGCTTGGACCTCCCCATATATATGTATGGAGTGGAGTTTGCTAGTGAAAAGGAACATTGTGTTCCCTTCAAGCTAACTGAAGGACGGCTTTCACACACACTTATCTCTCAGAACTGAGCATGTGGAGAGACTTTCGTTCATCCAGCACAAAGGGAGCGGGTTGCAGGAGAAACCCTTACTCTGGATTCTCAGTCTGTTCCCTAGTGCCGGTTTGAAGTGCCTGCCGTTTTCACTGTAAAACCGAGTTGGAGCTTGGACCTCCCCATATATATGTATGGAGTGGAGTTTGCAACTGAAAAGAAACTTTGTGTTCCCTTCAAGCTAGCTGAAGGACGGCTTTCACACACACTTATCTCTCAGAACTGAGCATGTGGAGAGACGTTCGTTCATCCAGCACAAAGGGAACGGGTTGCAGGAGAAACCCTTACTCTGGTTTCTCAGTCTGTTTCCTAGTGCCGGTTTGAAGTGCCTGCCGTTTTCACTGCAAAACCTAGTTGGAGCTTGTACCTCCCCATATATATGTATGGAGTGGAGTTTGCAACTGAAAAGAAACTTTGTGTTCCCTTCAAGCTAGTGAAGGACGGCTTTCACACACACTTATCTCTCAGAACTGAGCATGTGGAGAGACGTTCGTTCATCCAGCACAAAGGGAACGGGTTGCAGGAGAAACCCTTACTCTGGTTTCTCAGTCTGTTTCCTAGTGCCGGTTTGAAGTGCCTGCCGTTTTCACTGTAAAACCGAGTTGGAGCTTGGACCTCCCCATATATATGTATGGAGTGCAGTTTGCAACTGAAAAGAAACTTTGTGCTCCCTTCAAGCTAGCTGAAGGACGGCTTTCACACACACTTATCTCTCAGAACTGACCATGTGGAGAGACGTTCGTTCATCCAGCACAAAGGGAACGGGTTGCAGGAGAAACCCTTACTCTGGTTTCTCAGTCTGTTTCCTAGTGCCGGTTTGAAGTGCCTGCCGTTTTCACTGTAAAACCTAGTTGGAGCTTGGACCTCCCCATATATATGTATGGAGTGCAGTTTGCAACTGAAAAGAAACTTTGTGTTCCCTTCAAGCTAGGTGAAGGACGGCTTTCACACACACTAATTTCTCAGAACTGGGCAGGTGGAGAGACGTTCGTTCATCCAGCACAAAGGGAACGGGTTGCAGGAGAAAATCTTACTCTGGTTTCTCAGTCTTTTTCCTAGTGCCGGTTTGAAGAGCCTGCCGTTTTCACTGTAAATCCGAGTTGGAGCTTGGACCTCCCCATATATATGTATGGAGTGCAGTTTGCAACTGAAAAGAAACTTTGTGCTCCCTTCAAGCTAGCTGAAGGGCGGCTTTCACACACACTTATCTCTCAGAACTGACCATGTGGAGAGACGTTCGTTCATCCAGCACAAAGGGAACGGGTTGCAGGAGAAACCCTTACTCTGGTTTATCAGTCTGTTTCCTAGTGCCGGTTTGAAGTGCCTGCCGTTTTCACTGTAAAACCGAGTTGTAGCTTGGACCTCCCCATATATATGTATGGAGTGGAGTTTGCAACTGAAAAGAAACTTTGTGTTCCCTTCAAGTTAGGTGAAGGACGGCTTTCACACACACTAATTTCTCAGAACTGGGCATGTGGAGAGACGTTCGTTCATCCAGCACAAAGGGAACGGGTTGCAGGAGAAAATCTTACTCTGGTTTCTCAGTCTTTTTCCTAGTGCCGGTTTGAAGAGCCTGCCGTTTTCACTGTAAAACCGAGTTTGAGCTTGGACATCCCCATATATATGTATGGAGTGGAGTTTGCATCTGAAAAGAAACTTTGCGTTCCCTTCAAGCTAGCTGAAGGACGGCTTTCACACACACTTATCTCTCAGAACTGAGCATGTGGAGAGACGTTCGTTCATCCAGCACAAAGGGAACGGGTTGCAGGTGAAACCCTTACTCTGGTTTCTCAGTCTGTTTCCTAGTGCCGGTTTGAAGTGCCTGCCGTTTTCACTGTAAAACCGAGTTGGAGCTTGGACCTCCCCATATATATGTATGGAGTGGAGTTTGCAAATGAAAAGAAACTTTGTGTTCCCTTCAAGCTAGCTGAAGTACGGCTTTCACACACACTTATCTCTCGGAACTGACCATGTGGAGAGACGTTCGTTCATCCAGCACAAAGGGAACGGGTTGCAGGAGAAACCCTTACTCTGGTTTCTCAGTCTGTTTCCTAGTGCCGGTTTGAAGTGCCTGCCGTTTTCACTGTAAAACCGAGTTGGAGCTTGTTCTTCCCCATATATATGTATGGAGTGGAGTTTGCAACTGAATAGAAACTTTGTGTTCCCTTCAAGCTAGTGAAGGACGGCTTTCACACACACTTATCTCTCAGAACTGAGCATGTGGAGAGACGTTCGTTCATCCAGCACAAAGGGAACGGGTTGCAGGAGAAACCCTTACTCTGGTTTCTCAGTCTGTTTCCTAGTGCCGGTTTGAAGTGCCTGCCGTTTTCACTGTAAAACCGAGTTGGAGCTTGGACCTCCCCATATATATGTATGGAGTGGAGTTTGCTAGTGAAAAGGAACATTGTGTTCCCTTCAAGCTAACTGAAGGACGGCTTTCACACACACTTATCTCTCAGAACTGAGCATGTGGAGAGACTTTCGTTCATCCAGCACAAAGGGAGCGGGTTGCAGGAGAAACCCTTACTCTGGATTCTAAGTCTGTTCCCTAGTGCCGGTTTGAAGTGCCTGCCCTTTTCACTGTAAAACCGAGTTGGAGCTTGGACCTCCCCATATATATGTATGGAGTGGAGTTTGCAACTTAAAAGAAACTTTGTGTTCCCTTCAAGCTAGCTGAAGGACGGCTTTCACACACACTTATCTCTCAGAACTGAGCATGTGGAGAGACGTTCGTTCATCCAGCACAAAGGGAACGGGTTGCAGGAGAAACCCTTACTCTGGTTTCTCAGTCTGTTTCCTAGTGCCGGTTTGAAGTGCCTGCCGTTTTCACTGCAAAACCTAGTTGGAGCTTGTACCTCCCCATATATATGTATGGAGTGGAGTTTGCAACTGAAAAGAAACTTTGTGTTCCCTTCAAGCTAGTGAAGGACGGCTTTCACACACACTTATCTCTCAGAACTGAGCATGTCTAGAGACGTTCGTTCATCCAGCACAAAGGAACGGGTTGCAGGAGAAACCCTTACTCTGGTTTCTCAGTCTGTTTCCTAGTGCCGGTTTGAAGTGCCTGCCGTTTTCACTGTAAAACCGAGTTGGAGCTTGGACCTCCCCATATATATGTATGGAGTGGAGTTTGCTACTGAAAAGGAACTTTGTGTTCCCTTCAAGCTAGGTGAAGGACGACTTTCACACACACTTATCTCTCAGAACTGAGCATGTGGAGAGACGTTCGTTCATCCAGCACAAAGGGAGCGGGTTGCAGGTGAAACCCTTACTCTGGATTCTCAGTCTTTTCCCTAGTGCCGGTTTGAAGTGCCTACCGTTTTCACTGTAAAACCGAGTTGGAGCTTGGACATCCCCATATATATGTATGGAGTGGAGTTTGCAACTGAAAAGAAACTTTGTGTTCCCTTCAAGCTAGGTGAAGGACGGCTTTCACACACAATTTTCTCTCAGAACTGAGCATGTGGAGAGACGTTCGTTCATCCAGCACAAAGGGAACGGGTTGCAGGAGAAACCCTTACTCTGGTTTCTCAGTCTGTTTCCTAGTGCCGGTTTGAAGTGCCTGCCGTTTTCACTGTAAAACCGAGTTGGAGCTTGGACCTCCCCATATATATGTATGGAGTGGAGTTTGCTACTGAAAAGGAACTTTGTGTTCCCTTCAAGCTAGGTGAAGGACGACTTTCACACACACTTATCTCTCAGAACTGAGCATGTGGAGAGACGTTCGTTCATCCAGCACAAAGGGAGCGGGTTGCAGGTGAAACCCTTACTCTGGATTCTCAGTCTGTTCCCTAGTGCCGGTTTGAAGTGCCTACCGTTTTCACTGTAAAACCGAGTTGGAGCTTGGACATCCCCATATATATGTAAGGAGTGGAGTTTGCAACTGAAAAGAAACTTTGTGTTCCCTTCAAGCTAGGTGAAGGACGGCTTTCACACACACTTATCTCTCAGAACTGAGCATGTGGAGAGACGTTCGTTCATCCAGCACAAAGGGAATGGGTTGCAGGAGAAACACTTACTCTGTGTTCTCAGTCTGTTTCCTAGGGCCGGTCTGAAGTGCCTGCAGTTTTCACTGTAAAACCGAGTTGGAGCTAGAAGCTCCCCATAAATATGTATGGAGTGGAGTTTGCAAATGAAAAGAAACTGTGTGTTCCCTTCAAGCTAGGTGAAGGACGGCTTTCACACACACTTATCTCTCAGAACTGAGCATATGGAGAGACGTTCGTTCATCCAGCACAAATGGAACGGTTTGCAGGAGAAACACTTACTCTGTGTTCTCAGTCTGTTTCCAAGGGCCGGTTTGAAGTGCCTGCCGTTTTCACTGTAAAACCGAGTTGGAGCTTGTAGCTCCCCATATATATGTATGGAGTGGAGTTTGCAACTGAAAAGAAACTTTGTGTTCCCTTCAAGCTAGGTGAAGGACGGCTTTCACACACACTTATCTCTCAGAACTGAGCATGTGGAGAGACGTTCGTTCATCCAGCACAAAGGGAACGGGTTGCAGGAGAAACATTTTCTCTGTGTTCTCAGTCTGTTTCCTAGTGCCGGTTTGAAGTGCCTGCCGTTTTCACTGTAAAACCGAGTTGGAGCTTGTTCTTCCCCATATATATGTATGGAGTGGAGTTTGCAACTGAATAGAAACTTTGTGTTCCCTTCAAGCTAGTGAAGGACGGCTTTCACACACACTTATCTCTCAGAACTGAGCATGTGGAGAGACGTTCGTTCATCCAGCACAAAGGGAACGGGTTGCAGGAGAAACCCTTACTCTGGTTTCTCAGTCTGTTTCCTAGTGCCGGTTTGAAGTGCCTGCCGTTTTCACTGTAAAACCGAGTTGGAGCTTGGACCTCCCCATATATATGTATGGAGTGGAGTTTGCTAGTGAAAAGGAACATTGTGTTCCCTTCAAGCTAACTGAAGGACGGCTTTCACACACACTTATCTCTCAGAACTGAGCATGTGGAGAGACTTTCGTTCATCCAGCACAAAGGGAACGGGTTGCAGGAGAAACCCTTACTCTGGTTTCTCAGTCTGTTTCCTAGTGCCGGTTTGAAGTGCCTGCCGTTTTCACTGCAAAACCGAGTTGGAGCTTGTACCTCCCCATATATATGTATGGAGTGGAGTTTGCAACTGAAAAGAAACTTTGTGTTCCCTTCAAGCTAGTGAAGGACGGCTTTCACACACACTTATCTCTCAGAACTGAGCATGTCTAGAGACGTTCGTTCATCCAGCACAAAGGAACGGGTTGCAGGAGAAACCCTTACTCTGGTTTCTCAGTCTGTTTCCTAGTGCCGGTTTGAAGTGCCTGCCGTTTTCACTGTAAAACCGAGTTGGAGCTTGGACCTCCCCATATATATGTATGGAGTGGAGTTTGCTACTGAAAGGGAACTTTGTGTTCCCTTCAAGCTAGGTGAAGGACGACTTTCACATACACTTATCTCTCAGAACTGAGCATGTGGAGAGACGTTCGTTCATCCAGCACAAAGGGAGCGGGTTGCAGGTGAAACCCTTACTCTGGATTCTCAGTCTGTTCCCTAGTGCCGGTTTGAAGTGCCTACCGTTTTCACTGTAAAACCGAGTTGGAGCTTGGACATCCCCATATATATGTATGGAGTGGAGTTTGCAACTGAAAAGAAACTTTGTGTTCCCTTCAAGCTAGGTGAAGGACGGCTTTCACACACACTTATCTCTCAGAACTGAGCATGTGGAGAGACGTTCGTTCATCCAGCACAAAGGGAACGGGTTGCAGGAGAAACCCTTACTCTGGTTTCTCAGTCTGTTTCCTAGTGCCGGTTTGAAGTGCCTGCCGTTTTCACTGTAAAACCGAGTTGGAGCTTGGACCTCCCCATATATATGTATGGAGTGGAGTTTGCTACTGAAAAGGAACTTTGTGTTCCCTTCAAGCTAGGTGAAGGACGACTTTCACACACACTTATCTCTCAGAACTGAGCATGTGGAGAGACGTTCGTTCATCCAGCACAAAGGGAGCGGGTTGCAGGTGGAACCCTTACTCTGGATTCTCAGTCTGTTCCCTAGTGCCGGTTTGAAGTGCCTACCGTTTTCACTGTAAAACCGAGTTGGAGCTTGGACATCCCCATATATATGTAAGGAGTGGAGTTTGCAACTGAAAAGAAACTTTGTGTTCCCTTCAAGCTAGGTGAAGGACGGCTTTCACACACACTTATCTCTCAGAACTGAGCATGTGGAGAGACGTTCGTTCATCCAGCACAAAGGGAACGGGTTGCAGGAGAAACACTTACTCTGTGTTCTCAGTCTGTTTCCTAGGGCCGGTCTGAAGTGCCTGCCGTTTTCACTGTAAAACCGAGTTGGAGCTAGAAGCTCCCCATAAATATGTATGGAGTGGAGTTTGCAACTGAAAAGAAACTGTGTGTTCCCTTCAAGCTAGGTGAAGGACGGCTTTCACACACAGTTAACTCTCAGAACTGAGCATGTGGAGAGACGTTCGTTCATCCAGCACAAATGGAACGGTTTGCAGGAGAAACACTTACTCTGTGTTCTCAGTCTGTTTCCAAGGGCCGGTTTGAAGTGCCTGCCGTTTTCACTGTAAAACAGAGTTGGAGCTT
This sequence comes from Vicugna pacos, assembly GCF_048564905.1. Classification (NCBI taxonomy): domain Eukaryota; kingdom Metazoa; phylum Chordata; class Mammalia; order Artiodactyla; family Camelidae; genus Vicugna; species Vicugna pacos. Next base: position 23,494,974 of record NW_027328742.1, on the reverse strand, counting down.
GTAGCTCCCCATATATATGTATGGAGTGGAGTTTGCAACTGAAAAGAAACTTTGTGTTCCCTTCAAGCTAGGTGAAGGACGGCTTTCACACACACTTATCTCTCAGAACTGAGCATGTGAAGAGACGTTCGTTCATCCAGCACAAAGGGAACGGGTTGCAGGAGAAACACTTTCTCTGTGTTCTCAGTCTGTTTCCTAGGGCCGGTTTGAAGTGCCTGCCGTTTTCACTGTAAAACTGAGTTGGTGCTTGTAGCTCCCCTTATATATGTATGGAGGGGAGTTGGCAACTGAAAAGAAACTGTGTTCCCTTCAAGCTAGCTGAAGGAAGGCATTCACACACACTTATCTCTCAGAACTGAGCATGTGGAGAGACGTTCGTTCATCCAGCACAAAGGGAACGGGTTGCAGGAGAAACATTTTCTCTGTGTTCTCAGTCTGTTTCCTAGTGCCGGTTTGAAGTGCCTGCCGTTTTCACTGTAAAACCGAGTTGGAGCTTGGACCTCCCCATATAAATGTATGGAGTGGAGTTTGCAACTGAAAAGAAACTTTGTGTTCCCTTCAAGCTATGTGAAGGACGGCTTTCACACACACTTATCTCTCAGAACTGAGCATGTGGAGAGACGTTCGTTCATCCAGCACAAAGGGAACGGGTTGCAGGAGAAACATTTTCTCTGTGTTCTCAGTCTGTTTCCTAGTGCCGGTTTTAAGTGCCTACCGTTTTCACTGTAAAACCGAGTTGGGGCTTGTACCTCCCCATATATATGTATGGAGTGGAGTTTGCAACTGAAAAGAAACTTTGTGTTCCCTTCAAGCTAGGTGAAGGACGGCTTTCACACACACTTATCTCTCAGAACTGAGCATGTGGAGAGACGTTCGTTCATCCAGCACAAAGGGAACGGGTTGCAGGAGAAACACTTACTCTGTGTTCTGAGTCTGTTTCCTTGTGCCGGTTTGAAGTGCCTGCCGTTTTCACTGTAAAATCGATTTGGAGCTTGTAGCTCCCCATATATATGTATGGAGTGGAGTTTGCAACTGAAAAGAAACTGTGAGTTCCCTTCAAGCTAGGTGAAGGACGGCTTTCACACACACTTATCTCTCAGAACTGAGCATGTGGAGAGACGTTCGTTCATCCAGCACAAAGGGAACGGGTTGCAGGAGAAACACTTACTCTGTGTTCTCAGTCTGTTTCCTTGTGCCGGTTTGAAGTGCCTGCCGTTTTCACTGTAAAACCGAGTTGGAGCTTGGACCTCCCCATATATATGTATGGAGTGGAGTTTGCAACTGAAAAGAAACTTTGTGTTCCCTTCAAGCGAGGTGAAGGATGGCTTTCACACACACTTATCTCTCAGAACTGAGCATGTGGAGAGACGTTCGTTCATCCAGCACAAAGGGAACGGGTTGAAGGAGAAACACTTATACTGTGTTCTCATTCTGTTTCCTAGTGCCGGTTTGAAGTGCCTGCCGTTTTCACTGTAAAACCGAGTTGGTGCTTGTAGCTCCCCTTATATATGTATGGAGGGGAGTTGGCAACTGAAAAGAAACTGTGTTCCCTTCAAGCTAGCTAAAGGAAGGCATTCACACACACTTATCTCACAGAACTGAGTATGTGGAGAAACGTTCGTTCATCCAGCACAAAGGGAACGGGTTGCAGGAGAAACACTTTCTCTGTGTTCTCAGTCTGCTTCCTAGTGCCGGTTTGAAGTGCCTGCCGTTTTCACTGTAAAATCGAGTTGGGGTTGTACCTCCCCATATATATGTATGGAGTGGAGTTTGCAACTGAAAAGAACCTGTGTGTTCCCTTCAAGCTTGGTGAAGGACGGCTTTCACACACACTTATCTCTCAGAACTGAGCATGTGGAGAGACGTTCGTTCATCCAGCACAATGGGAACGGGTTGCAGGAGAAACACTTACTCTGTGTTCTCAGTCTGTTTCCTAGTTCCGGTTTGAAGTGCCTGCCGTTTTCACTGTAAAACCGAGTTGGAGCTTGGACCTCCCCATATAAATGTATGGAGTGGAGTTTGCAACTGAAAAGAAACTTTGTGTTCCCTTCAAGCTAGGTGAAGGACGGCTTTCACACACACTTATCTCTCAGAACTGAGCATGTGGAGAGACGTTCGTTCATCCAGCACAAAGGGAACGGGTTGCAGGAGAAACACTTTCTCTGTGTTCTCAGTCTGTTTCCTAGGGCCGGTTTGAAGTGCCTGCCGTTTTCACTGTAAAACCGAGTTGGAGCTAGAAGCTCCCCATAAATATGTATGGAGTGGAGTTTGCAACTGAAAAGAAACTGTGTGTTCCCTTCAAGCTAGGTGAAGTACGGCTTTCACACACACTTATCTCTCAGAACTGAGCGTATGGAGAGACGTTCGTTCATCCAGCACAAATGGAACGGTTTGCAGGAGAAACACTTACTCTGTGTTCTCAGTCTGTTTCCAAGGGCCGGTTTGAAGTGCCTGCCGTTTTCACTGTAAAACCGAGTTGGAGCTTGTAGCTCCCCATATATATGTATGGAGTGGAGTTTGCAACTGAAAAGAAACTGTGAGTTCCCTTCAAGCTAGGTGAAGGACGGCTTTCACACACACTTATCTCTCAGAACTGAGCATGTGGAGAGACGTTCGTTCATCCAGCACAAAGGGAACGGGTTGCAGGAGAAACACTTACTCTGTGTTCTCAGTCTGTTTCCTTGTGCCGGTTTGAAGTGCCTGCCGTTTTCACTGTAAAACCGAGTTGGAGCTTGGACCTCCCCATATATATGTATGGAGTGGAGTTTGCAACTGAAAAGAAACTTGGTGTTCCCTTCAAGCGAGGTGAAGGATGGCTTTCACACACACTTATCTCTCAGAACTGAGCATGTGGAGAGACGTTCGTTCATCCAGCACAAAGGGAACGGGTTGAAGGAGAAACACTTATACTGTGTTCTCATTCTGTTTCCTAGTGCCGGTTTGAAGTGCCTGCCGTTTTCACTGTAAAACCGAGTTGGTGCTTGTAGCTCCCCTTATATATGTATGGAGGGGAGTTGGCAACTGAAAAGAAACTGTGTTCCCTTCAAGCTAGCTGAAGGAAGGCATTCACACACACTTATCTCACAGAACTGAGCATGTGGAGAAACGTTCGTTCATCCAGCACAAAGGGAACGGGTTGCAGGAGAAACACTTTCTCTGTGTTCTCAGTCTGCTTCCTAGTGCCGGTTTGAAGTGCCTGCCGTTTTCACTGTAAAATCGAGTTGGGGTTGTACCTCCCCATATATATGTATGGAGTGGAGTTTGCAACTGAAAAGAACCTGTGTGTTCCCTTCAAGCTTGGTGAAGGACGGCTTTCACACACACTTATCTCTCAGAACTGAGCATGTGGAGAGACGTTCGTTCATCCAGCACAATGGGAACGGGTTGCAGGAGAAACACTTACTCTGTGTTCTCAGTCTGTTTCCTAGTTCCGGTTTGAAGTGCCTGCCGTTTTCACTGTAAAACCGAGTTGGAGCTTGTAGCTCCCCATATATATGTATGGAGTGGAGTTTGCAACTGAAAAGAAACTTTGTGTTCCCTTCAAGCTAGGTGAAGGACGGCTTTCACACACACTTATCTCTCAGACCTGAGCATGTGGAGAGACGTTCGTTCATCCAGCACAAAGGGAACGGGTTGCAGGAGAAACACTTTCTCTGTGTTCTCAGTCTGTTTCCTAGGGCCGGTTTGAAGTGCCTGCCGTTTTCACTGTAAAACCGAGTTGGATCTTGTAGCTTCCCATATATACGTATGGAGTGGAGTTTGCAACTGAAAAGAAACTGTGTGTTCCCTTCAAGCTAGGTGAACGACGGCTTTCACACACACTTATCTCTCAGAACTGAGCATGTGGAGAGACGTTCGTTCATCCAGCCCAAAGGGAACGGGTTGCAGGAGAAACAATTACTCTGTGTTCTCAGTCTGTTTCCTAGTGTCGGTTTGAAGTGCCTGCCGTTTTCACTGTAAAACCGAGTTGGAGCTTGCACCTCCCCATATATATGTATGGAGTGGAGTTTGCAACTGAAAAGAAACTTTGTGTTCCCTTCAAGCGAGGTGAAGGATGGCTTTCACACACACTTATCTCTCAGAACTGAGCATGTGGAGAGAAGTTCGTTCATCCAGCACAAAGGGAACGGGTTGCAGGAGAAACACTTACTCTGTGTTCTCATTCTGTTTCCTAGTGCCGGTTTGAAGTGCCTGCCGTTTTCACTGTAAAACCAAGTTGGAGCTTGTAGCTCCCCTTATATATGTATGGAGTGGAGTTTGCAACTGAAAAGAAACTGTGTGTTCCCTTCAAGCTAGGTGAAGGACGGCTTTCACACACACTTATCTCTCAGAACTGAGCATGTGGAGAGACGTTCGTTCATCCAGCACAAAGGGAACGGGTTGCAGGAGAAACTCTTACTGTGTGTTCTCAGTCTATTTCCTAGTGCCGGTTTGAAGTGCCCGCCGTTTTCACTGTAAAACCGAGTTGGAGCTTGTAGCACCCCATATATATGTATGGAGTGGAGTTTGCAACTGATAAGAAATTGTGTGTTCCCTTCAAGCTAGGTGAAGGACGGCTTTCACACACACTTATCTCTCAGAACTGAGCATGTGGAGAGGCGTTCGTTCATCCAGCACAAAGGGAACGGGTTGCAGGAGAAACAATTACTCTGTGTTCTCAGTCTGTTTCCTAGTGCCGGTTTGAAGTGCCTGCCGTTTTCACTGTAAAACCGAGTTGGAGCTTGTAGCTCCCCATATATATGTATGGAGTGGAGTTTGCAACTGAAAAGAAACTGTGTGTTCCCTTCAAGCTAGGTGAAGGACGGCTTTCACACACACTTATCTCTCAGAACTGAGCACGAGGAGAGACGTTCGTTCATACAGCAGAATGGGAACGGGTTGCAGGAGAAACACTTACTCTGTGTTCTCAGTCTGTTTCCTAGTGCCGGTTTGAAGTGCCTGCCGTTTTGACTGTAAAACCGAGTTGGAGCTTGTACCTCCCCATATATATGTATGGAATGGAATTTGCAACTGAAAAGAAACTTTGTGTTAGCTTCAAACTAGGTGAAGGACGGCTTTCACACACACTTATCTCTCAGAACTGAGCATGTGGAGAGACGTTCGTTCATCCAGCACAATGGGAACGGGTTGCAGGAGAAATACTTACTCTGTGTTCTCAGTCTGTTTCCTATTGCCGGTTTGAAGTGCCTGCTGTTTTCACTGTAAAACCGAGTTGGAACTTGTACCTCCCCATATATATGTATGGAGTGGAGTTTGCAACTGAAAAGAACCTGTGTGTTCCCTTCAAGCTAGTTGAAGGACGGCTTTCACACACACTTATTTCTCAGAACTGAGCATGTGGAGAAACGTTCGTTCATCCATCACAAAGGGAATGGGTTGCAGGAGAAACACTTTCTCTGTGTTCTCAGTCTGCTTCCTAGTGCCGGTTTGAAGTGCCTGCCGTTTTCACTGTAAAATCGAGTTGGGGTTGTACCTCCCCATATATATGTATGGAGTGGAGTTTGCAACTGAAAAGAACCTGTGTGTTCCCTTCAAGCTAGGTGAAGGACGGCTTTCACACACACTTATCTCTCAGAACTGTGCATGTGGAGATACGTTCGTTCATCCAGCACAAAGGGAACGGGTTGCAGGAGAAACCCTTACTCTGTGTTCTAAGTCTGTTTCCTAGTGCCGGTTTGAAGTGCTTGCCGTTTTCACTGTAAAACCGTGTTGGAGCTTGTAGCTCCCCATATATATGTATGGAGTGGAGTTTGCAACTGAAAAGAAACTGTGTATTCGCTTCAAGCTAGGTGAAGGACAGCCTTCACACACACTTATCTCTCAGAACTGAGCATGTGGAGAGACGTTCGTTCATCCAGCACAAAGGGAACGGGTTGAAGGACAAACACTTACTTTGTTTTCTCAGTCTGTTTCCTAGTGCCGGTTTGAAGTGCCTGCCGTTTTCACTGTAAAACCGAGTTGGAGCTTGAACATCCCGTTATATATGTATGGAGTGGAGTTTGCAACTGAAAAGAACCTTTGTGTTCCCTTCAAGCTAGGTGAAGGACGGCTTTCACCCACAATTATCTCTCAGAACTGAGCATGTGGAGAGACGTTCGTTCATCCAGCACAATGGGAACGGTTTGCAGGAGAAACACTTACTCTGTGTTCTCATTCTGTTTCCTAGTGCCGGTTTGAAGTGCCTGCCGTTTTCACTGTAAAACCGTGTTGGAGCTTGTACCTTCCCATATATTTGTATGGAGTGGAGTTTGCAACTGAAAAGAAACTGTGTGTTCCCTTCAAGCTAGCTGAAGGACGGCTTTCACACACACTTATCTCTCAGAACTGAGCACGAGGAGAGACGTTCTTTCATGCAGCAGAATGGGAACGGGTTGCAGGAGAAACACTTACTCTGTGTTCTCAGTCTGTTTCCTAGTGCCGGTTTGAAGTGCCTGCCGTTTTCACTGTAAAACCGAGTTGGAGCTTGTAGCTCCCCTTATATAAGTATGGAGTGGAGTTGGCAACTGAAAAGAAACTGTGTGTTCCCTTCAAGCTAGCTGAAGGACGGCTTTCACACACACTTATCTCTCAGAACTGAGCATGTGGAGAGACGTTCGTTCATCCAGCACAAAGGGAACGGGTTGCAGGAGAAACCCTTACTCTGGTTTCTCAGTCTGTTTCCTAGTGCCGGTTTGAAGTGCCTGCCGTTTTCACTGTAAAACCGAGTTGGAGCTTGTACCTCCCCATATATATGTATGGAGTGGAGTTTGCAACTGAAAAGAAACTTTGTGTTCCCTTCAAGCTAGGTGAAGGACGGCTTTCAAACGCACTTATCTCTCAGAACTGGGCATGTGGAGAGACGTTCGTTAATCCAGCACAATGGGAACGGGTTGCAGGAGAAACACTTACTCTGTGTTCTCAGACTGTTTCCTATTGCCGGTTTGAAGTGCCTGCTGTTTTCACTGTAAAACCGAGTTGGAGCTTGGACCTCCCCATATATATGTATGGAGTGGAGTTTGCAACTGAAAAGAAACTTTGTGTTCCCTTCAAGCTAGGTGAAGGACGGCTTTCACACACACTTATCTCTCAGAACTGAGCATGTGGAGAGACGTTCGTTCATCCAGCACAAAGGGAACGGGTTGCAGGAGAAACATTTTCTCTGTGTTCTCAGTCTGTTTCCTAGTGCCGGTTTGAAGTGCCTACCGTTTTCACTGTAAAACCGAGTTGGGGCTTGTACCTCCCCATATATATGTATGGAGTGGAGTTTGCAACTGAAAAGAAACTTTGTGTTCCCTTCAAGCTAGGTGAAGGACGGCTTTCACACACACTTATCTCTCAGAACTGAGCATGTGGAGAGACGTTCGTTCATCCAGCACAAAGGGAACGGGTTGCAGGAGAAACACTTACTCTGTGTTCTGAGTCTGTTTCCTTGTGCCGGTTTGAAGTGCCTGCCGTTTTCACTGTAAAATCGATTTGGAGCTTGTAGCTCCCCATATATATGTATGGAGTGGAGTTTGCAACTGAAAAGAAACTGTGAGTTCCCTTCAAGCTAAGTGAAGGACGGCTTTCACACACACTTATCTCTCAGAACTGAGCATGTGGAGAGACGTTCGTTCATCCAGCACAAAGGGAACGGGTTGCAGGAGAAACACTTACTCTGTGTTCTCAGTCTGTTTCCTTGTGCCGGTTTGAAGTGCCTGCCGTTTTCACTGTAAAACCGAGTTGGAGCTTGGACCTCCCCATATATATGTATGGAGTGGAGTTTGCAACTGAAAAGAAACTTTGTGTTCCCTTCAAGCGAGGTGAAGGATGGCTTTCACACACACTTATCTCTCAGAACTGAGCATGTGGAGAGACGTTCGTTCATCCAGCACAAAGGGAACGGGTTGTAGGAGAAACACTTATACTGTGTTCTCATTCTGTTTCCTAGTGCCGGTTTGAAGTGCCTGCCGTTTTCACTGTAAAACCGAGTTGGTGCTTGTAGCTCCCCTTATATATGTATGGAGGGGAGTTGGCAACTGAAAAGAAACTGTGTTCCCTTCAAGCTAGCTAAAGGAAGGCATTCACACACACTTATCTCACAGAACTGAGTATGTGGAGAAACGTTCGTTCATCCAGCACAAAGGGAACGGGTTGCAGGAGAAACACTTTCTCTGTGTTCTCAGTCTGCTTCCTAGTGCCAGTTTGAAGTGCCTGCCGTTTTCACTGTAAAATCGAGTTGGGGTTGTACCTCCCCATATATATGTATGGAGTGGAGTTTGCAACTGAAAAGAACCTGTGTGTTCCCTTCAAGCTTGGTGAAGGACGGCTTTCACACACACTTATCTCTCAGAACTGAGCATGTGGAGAGGCGTTCGTTCATCCAGCACAAAGGGAACGGGTTGCAGGAGAAACAATTACTCTGTGTTCTCAGTCTGTTTCCTAGTGCCGGTTTGAAGTGCCTGCCGTTTTCACTGTAAAACCGAGTTGGAGCTTGTAGCTCCCCATATATATGTATGGAGTGGAGTTGGCAACTGAAAAGAAACTGTGTGTTCCCTTCAAGCTAGCTGAAGGACGGCTTTCAAACACACTTATCTCTCAGAACTGAGCATGTGGAGAGACGTTCGTTCATCCAGCACAAAGGGAACGGGTTGCAGGAGAAACACTTACTCTGGTTTCTCAGTCTGTTTCCTAGTGCCGGTTTGAAGTGCCTGCCGTTTTCACTGTAAAACCGAGTTGGAGCTTGTACTTCCCCATATATATGTATGGAGTGGAGTTTGCAACTGAAAAGAAACTTTGTGTTCCCTTCAAGCTAGGTGAAGGACGGCTTTCAAACGCACTTATCTCTCAGAACTGAGCATGTGGAGAGACGTTCGTTCATCCAGCACAAAGGGAACGGGTTGCAGGAGAAACACTTACTCTGGTTTCTCAGTCTGTTTCCTAGTGCCGGTTTGAAGTGCCTGCCGTTTTCACTGTAAAACCGAGTTGGAGCTTGTACCTCCCCATATATATGTATGGAGTGGAGTTTGCAACTGAAAAGAAACTTTGTGTTCCCTTCAAGCTAGGTGAAGGACGGCTTTCAAACGCACTTATCTCTCAGAACTGAGCATGTGGAGAGACGTTCGTTCATCCAGCACAAAGGGAACGGGTTGCAGGAGAAACACTTACTCTGTGTTCTCAGTCTGTTTCCTAGGGCCGGTTTGAAGTGCCTGCCGTTTTCACTGTAAAACCGAGTTGGAGCTTGTAGCTCCCCATATATATGTATGGAGTGGAGTTTGCAACTGAAAAGAAACTGTGTGTTCCCTTCAAGCTAGTTGAAGGACGGCTTTCACACACACTTATCTCCCAGAACTGAGCATGTTGAGAGATGTTCGTTCATCCAGCAAAAAGGGAACGGGTTGCAGGAGAAACACTTACTCTGTGTTCTCAGTCTGTTTCCTTGTGCCGGTTTGAAGTGCCTGCCGTTTTCACTGTAAAACCGAGTTGGAGCTTGTACCTCCCCATATATATGTATGGAGTGGAGTTTGCAACTGAAAAGAAACTTTGTGTTCCCTTAAAGCGAGGTGAAGGATGGCTTTCACACACAATTATCTCTCAGAACTGAGCATGTGGAGAGACGTTCGTTCATCCAGCACAAAGGGAACGCTTTGCAGGAGAAACACTTCCACTGTGTTCTCATTCTGTTTCCTAGTGCTGGTTTGAAGTGCCTGCCGTTTTCACTGTAAAACCGAGTTGGAGCTTGTAGCTCCCCTTATATATGTATGGAGTGGAGTTGACAACTGAATAGAAACTGTGTGTTCCCTTCAAGCTAGCTGAAGGACGGCTTTCAAACACACTTATCTCTCAGAACTGAGCATGTGGAGAGACGTTCGTTCATCCAGCACAAAGGGAACGGGTTGCAGGAGATACCCTTACTCTGGTTTCTCAGTCTGTTTCCTAGTGCCGGTTTGAAGTGCCTGCCGTTTTCACTGTAAAACCGAGTTGGAGCTTGTACCTCCCCATATATATGTATGGAGTGGAGTTTGCAACTGAAAAGAAACTTTGTGTTCCCTTCAAGCTAGGTGAAGGACGGCTTTCAAACGCACTTATCTCTCAGAACTGAGCATGTGGAGAGACGTTCGTTCATCCAGCACAATGGGAACGGGTTGCAGGAGAAACACTTACTCTGTGTTCTCAGTCTGTTTCCTATTGCCGGTTTGAAGTGCCTGCTGTTTTCACTGTAAAACCGAGTTGGAACTTGTACCTCCCCATATATATGTATGGAGTGGAGTTTGCAACTGAAAAGAACCTGTGTGTTCCCTTCAAGCTAGTTGAAGGACGGCTTTCACACACACTTATTTCTCAGAACTGAGCATGTGGAGAAACGTTCGTTCATCCATCACAAAGGGAATGGGTTGCAGGAGAAACACTTTCTCTGTGTTCTCAGTCTGCTTCCTAGTGCCGGTTTGAAGTGCCTGCCGTTTTCACTGTAAAATCGAGTTGGGGTTGTACCTCCCCATATATATGTATGGAGTGGAGTTTGCAACTGAAAAGAACCTGTGTGTTCCCTTCAAGCTAGCTGAAGGACGGCTTTCACACACACTTATCTCTCAGAACTGTGCATGTGGAGATACGTTCGTTCATCCAGCACAAAGGGAACGGGTTGCAGGAGAAACCCTTACTCTGTGTTCTAAGTCTGTTTCCTAGTGCCGGTTTGAAGTGCTTGCCGTTTTCACTGTAAAACCGTGTTGGAGCTTGTAGCTCCCCATATATATGTATGGAGTGGAGTTTGCAACTGAAAAGAAACTGTGTATTCGCTTCAAGCTAGGTGAAGGACAGCCTTCACACACACTTATCTCTCAGAACTGAGCATGTGGAGAGACGTTCGTTCATCCAGCACAAAGGGAACGGGTTGAAGGACAAACACTTACTTTGTTTTCTCAGTCTGTTTCCTAGTGCCGGTTTGAAGTGCCTGCCGTTTTCACTGTAAAACCGAGTTGGAGCTTGAACATCCCGTTATTTATGTATGGAGTGGAGTTTGCAACTGAAAAGAACCTTTGTGTTCCCTTCAAGCTAGGTGAAGGACGGCTTTCACCCACAATTATCTCTCAGAACTGAGCATGTGGAGAGACGTTCGTTCATCCAGCACAATGGGAACGGTTTGCAGGAGAAACACTTACTCTGTGTTCTCATTCTGTTTCCTAGTGCCGGTTTGAAGTGCCTGCCGTTTTCACTGTAAAACCGTGTTGGAGCTTGTACCTCCCCATATATTTGTATGGAGTGGAGTTTGCAACTGAAAAGAAACTGTGTGTTCCCTTCAAGCTAGCTGAAGGACGGCTTTCACACACACTTATCTCTCAGAACTGAGCACGAGGAGAGACGTTCTTTCATACAGCAGAATGGGAACGGGTTGCAGGAGAAACACTTACTCTGTGTTCTCAGTCTGTTTCCTAGTGCCGGTTTGAAGTGCCTGCCGTTTTCACTGTAAAACCGAGTTGGAGCTTGTAGCTCCCCTTATATAAGTATGGAGTGGAGTTGGCAACTGAAAAGAAACTGTGTGTTCCCTTCAAGCTAGCTGAAGGACGGCTTTCACACACACTTATCTCTCAGAACTGAGCATGTGGAGAGACGTTCGTTCATCCAGCACAAAGGGAACGGGTTTCAGGAGAAACCCTTACTCTGGTTTCTCAGTCTGTTTCCTAGTGCCGGTTTGAAGTGCCTGCCGTTTTCACTGTAAAACCGAGTTGGAGCTTGTACCTCCCCATATATATGTATGGAGTGGAGTTTGCAACTGAAAAGAAACTTTGTGTTCCCTTCAAGCTAGGTGAAGGACGGCTTTCAAACGCACTTATCTCTCAGAACTGGGCATGTGGAGAGACGTTCGTTAATCCAGCACAATGGGAACGGGTTGCAGGAGAAACACTTACTCTGTGTTCTCAGACTGTTTCCTATTGCCTGTTTGAAGTGCCTGCTGTTTTCACTGTAAAACCGAGTTGGAGCTTGTACCTCCCCATATATATGTATGGAGTGGAGTTTGCAACTGAAAAGAAACTTTGTGTTCCCTTCAAGCTAGGTGAAGGACGGCTTTCACACACACTTATCTCTCAGAACTGAGCATGTGGAGAGACGTTCGTTCATCCAGCACAAAGGGAACGGGTTGCAGGAGAAACATTTTCTCTGTGTTCTCAGTCTGTTTCCTATTGCCGGTTTGAAGTGCCTGCTGTTTTCACTGTAAAACCGAGTTGGAACTTGTACCTCCCCATATATATGTATGGAGTGGAGTTTGCAACTGAAAAGAACCTGTGTGTTCCCTTCAAGCTAGTTGAAGGACGGCTTTCACACACACTTATTTCTCAGAACTGAGCATGTGGAGAAACGTTCGTTCATCCATCACAAAGGGAATGGGTTGCAGGAGAAACACTTTCTCTGTGTTCTCAGTCTGCTTCCTAGTGCCGGTTTGAAGTGCCTGCCGTTTTCACTGTAAAATCGAGTTGGGGTTGTACCTCCCCATATATATGTATGGAGTGGAGTTTGCAACTGAAAAGAACCTGTGTGTTCCCTTCAAGCTAGGTGAAGGACGGCTTTCACACACACTTATCTCTCAGAACTGTGCATGTGGAGATACGTTCGTTCATCCAGCACAAAGGGAACGGGTTGCAGGAGAAACCCTTACTCTGTGTTCTAAGTCTGTTTCCTAGTGCCGGTTTGAAGTGCTTGCCGTTTTCACTGTAAAACCGTGTTGGAGCTTGTAGCTCCCCATATATATGTATGGAGTGGAGTTTGCAACTGAAAAGAAACTGTGTATTCGCTTCAAGCTAGGTGAAGGACAGCCTTCACACACACTTATCTCTCAGAACTGAGCATGTGGAGAGACGTTCGTTCATCCAGCACAAAGGGAACGGGTTGAAGGACAAACACTTACTTTGTTTTCTCAGTCTGTTTCCTAGTGCCGGTTTGAAGTGCCTGCCGTTTTCACTGTAAAACCGAGTTGGAGCTTGAACATCCCGTTATATATGTATGGAGTGGAGTTTGCAACTGAAAAGAACCTTTGTGTTCCCTTAAAGCTAGGTGAAGGACGGCTTTCACCCACAATTATCTCTCAGAACTGAGCATGTGGAGAGACGTTCGTTCATCCAGCACAATGGGAACGGTTTGCAGGAGAAACACTTACTCTGTGTTCTCATTCTGTTTCCTAGTGCCGGTTTGAAGTGCCTGCCGTTTTCACTGTAAAACCGTGTTGGAGCTTGTACCTCCCCATATATTTGTATGGAGTGGAGTTTGCAACTGAAAAGAAACTGTGTGTTCCCTTCAAGCTAGCTGAAGGACGGCTTTCACACACACTTATCTCTCAGAACTGAGCACGAGGAGAGACGTTCTTTCATACAGCAGAATGGGAACGGGTTGCAGGAGAAACACTTACTCTGTGTTCTCAGTCTGTTTCCTAGTGCCGGTTTGAAGTGCCTGCCGTTTTCACTGTAAAACCGAGTTGGAGCTTGTAGCTCCCCTTATATAAGTATGGAGTGGAGTTGGCAACTGAAAAGAAACTGTGTGTTCCCTTCAAGCTAGCTGAAGGACGGCTTTCACACACACTTATCTCTCAGAACTGAGCATGTGGAGAGACGTTCGTTCATCCAGCACAAAGGGAACGGGTTGCAGGAGAAACCCTTACTCTGGTTTCTCAGTCTGTTTCCTAGTGCCGGTTTGAAGTGCCTGCCGTTTTCACTGTAAAACCGAGTTGGAGCTTGTACCTCCCCATATATATGTATGGAGTGGAGTTTGCAACTGAAAAGAAACTTTGTGTTCCCTTCAAGCTAGGTGAAGGACGGCTTTCAAACGCACTTATCTCTCAGAACTGGGCATGTGGAGAGACGTTCGTTAATCCAGCACAATGGGAACGGGTTGCAGGAGAAACACTTACTCTGTGTTCTCAGACTGTTTCCTATTGCCGGTTTGAAGTGCCTGCTGTTTTCACTGTAAAACCGAGTTGGAGCTTGTACCTCCCCATATATATGTATGGAGTGGAGTTTGCAACTGAAAAGAAACTTTGTGTTCCCTTCAAGCTAGGTGAAGGACGGCTTTCACACACACTTATCTCTCAGAACTGAGCATGTGGAGAGACGTTCGTTCATCCAGCACAAAGGGAACGGGTTGCAGGAGAAACATTTTCTCTGTGTTCTCAGTCTGTTTCCTAGTGCCGGTTTGAAGTGCCTACCGTTTTCACTGTAAAACCGAGTTGGGGCTTGTACCTCCCCATATATATGTATGGAGTGGAGTTTGCAACTGAAAAGAAACTTTGTGTTCCCTTCAAGCTAGGTGAAGGACGGCTTTCACACACACTTATCTCTCAGAACTGAGCATGTGGAGAGACGTTCGTTCATCCAGCACAAAGGGAACGGGTTGCAGGAGAAACACTTACTCTGTGTTCTGAGTCTGTTTCCTTGTGCCGGTTTGAAGTGCCTGCCGTTTTCACTGTAAAATCGATTTGGAGCTTGTAGCTCCCCATATATATGTATGGAGTGGAGTTTGCAACTGAAAAGAAACTGTGAGTTCCCTTCAAGCTAGGTGAAGGACGGCTTTCACACACACTTATCTCTCAGAACTGAGCATGTGGAGAGACGTTCGTTCATCCAGCACAAAGGGAACGGGTTGCAGGAGAAACACTTACTCTGTGTTCTCAGTCTGTTTCCTTGTGCCGGTTTGAAGTGCCTGCCGTTTTCACTGTAAAACCGAGTTGGAGCTTGGACCTCCCCATATATATGTATGGAGTGGAGTTTGCAACTGAAAAGAAACTTTGTGTTCCCTTCAAGCGAGGTGAAGGATGGCTTTCACACACACTTATCTCTCAGAACTGAGCATGTGGAGAGACGTTCGTTCATCCAGCACAAAGGGAACGGGTTGTAGGAGAAACACTTATACTGTGTTCTCATTCTGTTTCCTAGTGCCGGTTTGAAGTGCCTGCCGTTTTCACTGTAAAACCGAGTTGGTGCTTGTAGCTCCCCTTATATATGTATGGAGGGGAGTTGGCAACTGAAAAGAAACTGTGTTCCCTTCAAGCTAGCTAAAGGAAGGCATTCACACACACTTATCTCACAGAACTGAGTATGTGGAGAAACGTTCGTTCATCCAGCACAAAGGGAACGGGTTGCAGGAGAAACACTTTCTCTGTGTTCTCAGTCTGCTTCCTAGTGCCAGTTTGAAGTGCCTGCCGTTTTCACTGTAAAATCGAGTTGGGGTTGTACCTCCCCATATATATGTATGGAGTGGAGTTTGCAACTGAAAAGAACCTGTGTGTTCCCTTCAAGCTTGGTGAAGGACGGCTTTCACACACACTTATCTCTCAGAACTGAGCATGTGGAGAGACGTTCGTTCATCCAGCACAATGGGAACGGGTTGCAGGAGAAACACTTACTCTGTGTTCTCAGTCTGTTTCCTAGTTCCGGTTTGAAGTGCCTGCCGTTTTCACTGTAAAACCGAGTTGGAGCTTGGACCTCCCCATATAAATGTATGGAGTGGAGTTTGCAACTGAAAAGAAACTTTGTGTTCCCTTCAAGCTAGGTGAAGGACGGCTTTCACACACACTTATCTCTCAGAACTGAGCATGTGGAGAGACGTTCGTTCATCCAGCACAAAGGGAACGGGTTGCAGGAGAAACACTTTCTCTGTGTTCCCAGTCTGTTTCCTAGGGCCGGTTTGAAGTGCCTGCCGTTTTCACTGTAAAACCGAGTTGGAGCTAGAAGCTCCCCATAAATATGTATGGAGTGGAGTTTGCAACTGAAAAGAAACTGTGTGTTCCCTTCAAGCTAGGTGAAGGACGGCTTTCACACACACTTATCTCTCAGAACTGAGCGTATGGAGAGACGTTCGTTCATCCAGCACAAATGGAACGGTTTGCAGGAGAAACACTTACTCTGTGTTCTCAGTCTGTTTCCAAGGGCCGGTTTGAAGTGCCTGCCGTTTTCACTGTAAAACCGAGTTGGAGCTTGTAGCTCCCCATATATATGTATGGAGTGGAGTTAGCAACTGAAAAGAAACTTTGTGTTCCCTTCAAGCTAGGTGAAGGACGGCTTTCACACACACTTATCTCTCAGAACTGAGCATGTGGAGAGACGTTCGTTCATCCAGCACAAAGGGAACGGGTTGCAGGAGAAACATTTTCTCTGTGTTCTCAGTCTGTTTCCTGGGCCGGTTAGAAGTGCCTGCCGTTTTCACTGTAAAACCGATTTGGAGCTTGTAGCTCCCCATATATATGTATGGAGTGGAGTTTGCAACTGAAAAGAAACTGTGAGTTCCCTTCAAGCTAGGTGAAGGACGGCTTTCACACACACTTATCTCTCAGAACTGAGCATGTGGAGAGACGTTCGTTCATCCAGCACAAAGGGAACGGGTTGCAGGAGAAACACTTACTCTGTGTTCTCAGTCTGTTTCCTTGTGCCGGTTTGAAGTGCCTGCCGTTTTCACTGTAAAACCGAGTTGGAGCTTGGACCTTCCCATATATATGTATGGAGTGGAGTTTGCAACTGAAAAGAAACTTTGTGTTCCCTTCAAGCGAGGTGAAGGATGGCTTTCACACACACTTATCTCTCAGAACTGAGCATGTGGAGAGACGTTCGTTCATCCAGCACAAAGGGAACGGGTTGAAGGATAAACACTTATACTGTGTTCTCATTCTGTTTCCTAGTGCCGGTTTGAAGTGCCTGCCGTTTTCACTGTAAAACCGAGTTGGTGCTTGTAGCTCCCCTTATATATGTATGGAGGGGAGTTGGCAACTGAAAAGAAACTGTGTTCCCTTCAAGCTAGCTGAAGGAAGGCATTCACACACACTTATCTCACAGAACTGAGCATGTGGAGAAACGTTCTTTCATCCAGCACAAAGGGAACGGGTTGCAGGAGAAACACTTTCTCTGTGTTCTCAGTCTGCTTCCTAGTGCCGGTTTGAAGTGCCTGCCGTTTTCACTGTAAAATCGAGTTGGGGTTGTACCTCCCCATATATATGTATGGAGTGGAGTTTGCAACTGAAAAGAACCTGTGTGTTCCCTTCAAGCTTGGTGAAGGACGGCTTTCACACACACTTATCTCTCAGAACTGAGCATGTGGAGAGACGTTCGTTCATCCAGCACAATGGGAACGGGTTGCAGGAGAAACACTTACTCTGTGTTCTCAGTCTGTTTCCTAGTGCCGGTTTGAAGTGCCTGCCGTTTTCACTGTAAAACCGAGTTGGAGCTTGGACCTCCCCATATAAATGTATGGAGTGGAGTTTGCAACTGAAAAGAAACTTTGTGTTCCCTTCAAGCTAGGTGAAGGACGGCTTTCACACACACTTATCTCTCAGAACTGAGCATGTGGAGAGACGTTCGTTCATCCAGCACAAAGGGAACGGGTTGCAGGAGAAACACTTACTCTGTGTTCTCAGTCTGTTTCCTAGTGTCGGTTTGAAGTGCCTGCCGTTTTCACTGTAAAACCGAGTTGGAGCTTGCACCTCCCCATATATATGTATGGAGTGGAGTTTGCAACTGAAAAGAAACTTTGTGTTCCCTTCAAGCGAGGTGAAGGATGGCTTTCACACACACTTATCTCTCAGAACTGAGCATGTGGAGAGAAGTTCGTTCATCCAGCACAAAGGGAACGGGTTGCAGGAGAAACACTTACTCTGTGTTCTCATTCTGTTTCCTAGTGCCGGTTTGAAGTGCCTGCCGTTTTCACTGTAAAACCAAGTTGGAGCTTGTAGCTCCCCTTATATATGTATGGAGTGGAGTTTGCAACTGAAAAGAAACTGTGTGTTCCCTTCAAGCTAGGTGAAGGACGGCTTTCACACACACTTATCTCTCAGAACTGAGCATGTGGAGAGACGTTCGTTCATCCAGCACAAAGGGAACGGGTTGCAGGAGAAACACTTACTGTGTGTTCTCAGTCTATTTCCTAGTGCCGGTTTGAAGTGCCCGCCGTTTTCACTGTAAAACCGAGTTGGAGCTTGTAGCTCCCCATATATATGTATGGAGTGGAGTTTGCAACTGATAAGAAATTGTGTGTTCCCTTCAAGCTAGGTGAAGGACGGCTTTCACACACACTTATCTCTCAGAACTGAGCATGTGGAGAGGCGTTCGTTCATCCAGCACAAAGGGAACGGGTTGCAGGAGAAACAATTACTCTGTGTTCTCAGTCTGTTTCCTAGTGCCGGTTTGAAGTGCCTGCCGTTTTCACTGTAAAACCGAGTTGGAGCTTGTAGCTCCCCATATATATGTATGGAGTGGAGTTTGCAACTGAAAAGAAACTGTGTGTTCCCTTCAAGCTAGGTGAAGGACGGCTTTCACACACACTTATCTCTCAGAACTGAGCACGAGGAGAGACGTTCGTTCATACAGCAGAATGGGAACGGGTTGCAGGAGAAACACTTACTCTGTGTTCTCAGTCTGTTTCCTAGTGCCGGTTTGAAGTGCCTGCCGTTTTCACTGTAAAACCGAGTTGGAGCTTGTACCTCCCCATATATATGTATGGAATGGAATTTGCAACTGAAAAGAAACTTTGTGTTAGCTTCAAACTAGGTGAAGGACGGCTTTCACACACACTTATCTCTCAGAACTGAGCATGTGGAGAGACGTTCGTTCATCCATCACAAACGGAACGGGTTGCAGGAGAAACACTTACTCTGTGTTCTCAGTGTGTTTCCTAGTGCCGGTTTGAAGTGCCTGCCGTTTTCACTGTAAAACCGTGTTGGAGCTTGTAGCTCCCCATATATATGTATGGAGTGGAGTTTGCAACTGAAAAGAAACTGTGTGTTCGCTTCAAGCTAGGTGAAGGACAGCCTACACACACACTTATCTCTTAGAACTGAGCATGTGGAGAGACGTTCGTTCATCCAGCACAAAGGGAACGGGTTGAAGGACAAACACTTACTTTGTTTTCTCAGTCTGTTTCCTAGTGCCGGTTTGAAGTGCCTGCCGTTTTCACTGTAAAACCGAGTTGGAGCTTGAACATCCCGTTATATATGTATGGAGTGGAGTTTGCAACTGAAAAGAACCTTTGTGTTCCCTTCAAGCTAGGTGAAGGACGGCTTTCACCCACACTTATCTCTCAGAACTGAGCATGTGGAGAGACGTTCGTTCATCCAGCACAAAGGGAACGGGTTGAAGGAGAAACACTTATACTGTGTTCTCATTCTGTTTCCTAGTGCCGGTTTGAAGTGCCTGCCGTTTTCACTGTAAAACCGAGTTGGTGCTTGTAGCTCCCCTTATATATGTATGGAGGGGAGTTGGCAACTGAAAAGAAACTGTGTTCCCTTCAAGCTAGCTGAAGGAAGGCATTCACACACACTTATCTCACAGAACTGAGCATGTGGAGAAACGTTCGTTCATCCAGCACAAAGGGAACGGGTTGCAGGAGAAACACTTTCTCTGTGTTCTCAGTCTGCTTCCTAGTGCCGGTTTGAAGTGCCTGCCGTTTTCACTGTAAAATCGAGTTGGGGTTGTACCTCCCCATATATATGTATGGAGTGGAGTTTGCAACTGAAAAGAACCTTTGTGTTCCCTTCAAGCTTGGTGAAGGACGGCTTTCACACACACTTATCTCTCAGAAATGAGCATGTGGAGAGACGTTCGTTCATCCAGCACAAAGGGAACGGGTTGCAGGAGAAACAATTACTCTGTGTTCTCAGTCTGTTTCCTAGTGCCGGTTTGAAGTGCCTGCCGTTTTCACTGTAAAACCGAGTTGGAGCTTGTAGCTCCCCATATATATGTATGGAGTGGAGTTTGCAACTGAAAAGAAACTGTGTGTTCCCTTCAAGCTAGGTGAAGGACGGCTTTCACACACACTTATCTCTCAGAACTGAGCACGAGGAGAGACGTTCGTTCATACAGCAGAATGGGAACGGGTTGCAGGAGAAACACTTACTCTGTGTTCTCAGTCTGTTTCCTAGTGCCGGTTTGAAGTGCCTGCCGTTTTCACTGTAAAACCGAGTTGGAGCTTGTACCTCCCCATATATATGTATGGAATGGAATTTGCAACTGAAAAGAAACTTTGTGTTAGCTTCAAACTAGGTGAAGGACGGCTTTCACACACACTTATCTCTCAGAACTGAGCATGTGGAGAGACGTTCGTTCATCCATCACAAACGGAACGGGTTGCAGGAGAAACACTTACTCTGTGTTCTCAGTGTGTTTCCTAGTGCCGGTTTGAAGTGCCTGCCGTTTTCACTGTAAAACCGTGTTGGAGCTTGTAGCTCCCCATATATATGTATGGAGTGGAGTTTGCAACTGAAAAGAAACTGTGTGTTCGCTTCAAGCTAGGTGAAGGACAGCCTACACACACACTTATCTCTTAGAACTGAGCATGTGGAGAGACGTTCGTTCATCCAGCACAAAGGGAACGGGTTGAAGGACAAACACTTACTTTGTTTTCTCAGTCTGTTTCCTAGTGCCGGTTTGAAGTGCCTGCCGTTTTCACTGTAAAACCGAGTTGGAGCTTGAACATCCCGTTATATATGTATGGAGTGGAGTTTGCAACTGAAAAGAAACTTTGTGTTCCCTTCAAGCTAGGTGAAGGACGGCTTTCACACACACTTATCTCTCAGAACTGAGCATGTGGAGAGACGTTCGTTCATCCAGCACAAAGGGAACGGGTTGCAGGAGAAACACTTACTCTGTGTTCTGAGTCTGTTTCCTTGTGCCGGTTTGAAGTGCCTGCCGTTTTCACTGTAAAATCGATTTGGAGCTTGTAGCTCCCCATATATATGTATGGAGTGGAGTTTGCAACTGAAAAGAAACTGTGAGTTCCCTTCAAGCTAGGTGAAGGACGGCTTTCACACACACTTATCTCTCAGAACTGAGCATGTGGAGAGACGTTCGTTCATCCAGCACAAAGGGAACGGGTTGCAGGAGAAACACTTACTCTGTGTTCTCAGTCTGTTTCCTTGTGCCGGTTTGAAGTGCCTGCCGTTTTCACTGTAAAACCGAGTTGGAGCTTGGACCTCCCCATATATATGTATGGAGTGGAGTTTGCAACTGAAAAGAAACTTTGTGTTCCCTTCAAGCGAGGTGAAGGATGGCTTTCACACACACTTATCTCTCAGAACTGAGCATGTGGAGAGACGTTCGTTCATCCAGCACAAAGGGAACGGGTTGTAGGAGAAACACTTACTCTGTGTTCTCATTCTGTTTCCTAGTGCCGGTTTGAAGTGCCTGCCGTTTTCACTGTAAAACCGAGTTGGTGCTTGTAGCTCCCCTTATATATGTATGGAGGGGAGTTGGCAACTGAAAAGAAACTGTGTTCCCTTCAAGCTAGCTAAAGGAAGGCATTCACACACACTTATCTCACAGAACTGAGTATGTGGAGAAACGTTCGTTCATCCAGCACAAAGGGAACGGGTTGCAGGAGAAACACTTTCTCTGTGTTCTCAGTCTGCTTCCTAGTGCCAGTTTGAAGTGCCTGCCGTTTTCACTGTAAAATCGAGTTGGGGTTGTACCTCCCCATATATATGTATGGAGTGGAGTTTGCCACTGAAAAGAACCTGTGTGTTCCCTTCAAGCTTGGTGAAGGACGGCTTTCACACACACTTATCTCTCAGAACTGAGCATGTGGAGAGACGTTCGTTCATCCAGCACAATGGGAACGGGTTGCAGGAGAAACACTTACTCTGTGTTCTCAGTCTGTTTCCTAGTTCCGGTTTGAAGTGCCTGCCGTTTTCACTGTAAAACCGAGTTGGAGCTTGGACCTCCCCATATAAATGTATGGAGTGGAGTTTGCAACTGAAAAGAAACTTTGTGTTCCCTTCAAGCTAGGTGAAGGACGGCTTTCACACACACTTATCTCTCAGAACTGAGCATGTGGAGAGACGTTCGTTCATCCAGCACAAAGGGAACGGGTTGCAGGAGAAACACTTTCTCTGTGTTCTCAGTCTGTTTCCTAGGGCCGGTTTGAAGTGCCTGCCGTTTTCACTGTAAAACCGAGTTGGAGCTAGAAGCTCCCCATAAATATGTATGGAGTGGAGTTTGCAACTGAAAAGAAACTGTGTGTTCCCTTCAAGCTAGGTGAAGGACGGCTTTCACACACACTTATCTCTCAGAACTGAGCGTATGGAGAGACGTTCGTTCATCCAGCACAAATGGAACGGTTTGCAGGAGAAACACTTACTCTGTGTTCTCAGTCTGTTTCCAAGGGCCGGTTTGAAGTGCCTGCCGTTTTCACTGTAAAACCGAGTTGGAGCTTGTAGCTCCCCATATATATGTATGGAGTGGAGTTAGCAACTGAAAAGAAACTTTGTGTTCCCTTCAAGCTAGGTGAAGGACGGCTTTCACACACACTTATCTCTCAGAACTGAGCATGTGGAGAGACGTTCGTTCATCCAGCACAAAGGGAACGGGTTGCAGGAGAAACATTTTCTCTGTGTTCTCAGTCTGTTTCCTGGGCCGGTTAGAAGTGCCTGCCGTTTTCACTGTAAAACCGATTTGGAGCTTGTAGCTCCCCATATATATGTATGGAGTGGAGTTTGCAACTGAAAAGAAACTGTGAGTTCCCTTCAAGCTAGGTGAAGGACGGCTTTCACACACACTTATCTCTCAGAACTGAGCATGTGGAGAGACGTTCGTTCATCCAGCACAAAGGGAACGGGTTGCAGGAGAAACACTTACTCTGTGTTCTCAGTCTGTTTCCTTGTGCCGGTTTGAAGTGCCTGCCGTTTTCACTGTAAAACCGAGTTGGAGCTTGGACCTCCCCATATATATGTATGGAGTGGAGTTTGCAACTGAAAAGAAACTTTGTGTTCCCTTCAAGCGAGGTGAAGGATGGCTTTCACACACACTTATCTCTCAGAACTGAGCATGTGGAGAGACGTTCGTTCATCCAGCACAAAGGGAACGGGTTGTAGGAGAAACACTTACTCTGTGTTCTCATTCTGTTTCCTAGTGCCGGTTTGAAGTGCCTGCCGTTTTCACTGTAAAACCGAGTTGGTGCTTGTAGCTCCCCTTATATATGTATGGAGGGGAGTTGGCAACTGAAAAGAAACTGTGTTCCCTTCAAGCTAGCTAAAGGAAGGCATTCACACACACTTATCTCACAGAACTGAGTATGTGGAGAAACGTTCGTTCATCCAGCACAAAGGGAACGGGTTGCAGGAGAAACACTTTCTCTGTGTTCTCAGTCTGCTTCCTAGTGCCAGTTTGAAGTGCCTGCCGTTTTCACTGTAAAATCGAGTTGGGGTTGTACCTCCCCATATATATGTATGGAGTGGAGTTTGCCACTGAAAAGAACCTGTGTGTTCCCTTCAAGCTTGGTGAAGGACGGCTTTCACACACACTTATCTCTCAGAACTGAGCATGTGGAGAGACGTTCGTTCATCCAGCACAATGGGAACGGGTTGCAGGAGAAACACTTACTCTGTGTTCTCAGTCTGTTTCCTAGTTCCGGTTTGAAGTGCCTGCCGTTTTCACTGTAAAACCGAGTTGGAGCTTGGACCTCCCCATATAAATGTATGGAGTGGAGTTTGCAACTGAAAAGAAACTTTGTGTTCCCTTCAAGCTAGGTGAAGGACGGCTTTCACACACACTTATCTCTCAGAACTGAGCATGTGGAGAGACGTTCGTTCATCCAGCACAAAGGGAACGGGTTGCAGGAGAAACACTTTCTCTGTGTTCTCAGTCTGTTTCCTAGGGCCGGTTTGAAGTGCCTGCCGTTTTCACTGTAAAACCGAGTTGGAGCTAGAAGCTCCCCATAAATATGTATGGAGTGGAGTTTGCAACTGAAAAGAAACTGTGTGTTCCCTTCAAGCTAGGTGAAGGACGGCTTTCACACACACTTATCTCTCAGAACTGAGCGTATGGAGAGACGTTCGTTCATCCAGCACAAATGGAACGGTTTGCAGGAGAAACACTTACTCTGTGTTCTCAGTCTGTTTCCAAGGGCCGGTTTGAAGTGCCTGCCGTTTTCACTGTAAAACCGAGTTGGAGCTTGTAGCTCCCCATATATATGTATGGAGTGGAGTTAGCAACTGAAAAGAAACTTTGTGTTCCCTTCAAGCTAGGTGAAGGACGGCTTTCACACACACTTATCTCTCAGAACTGAGCATGTGGAGAGACGTTCGTTCATCCAGCACAAAGGGAACGGGTTGCAGGAGAAACATTTTCTCTGTGTTCTCAGTCTGTTTCCTGGGCCGGTTAGAAGTGCCTGCCGTTTTCACTGTAAAACCGATTTGGAGCTTGTAGCTCCCCATATATATGTATGGAGTGGAGTTTGCAACTGAAAAGAAACTGTGAGTTCCCTTCAAGCTAGGTGAAGGACGGCTTTCACACACACTTATCTCTCAGAACTGAGCATGTGGAGAGACGTTCGTTCATCCAGCACAAAGGGAACGGGTTGCAGGAGAAACACTTACTCTGTGTTCTCAGTCTGTTTCCTTGTGCCGGTTTGAAGTGCCTGCCGTTTTCACTGTAAAACCGAGTTGGAGCTTGGACCTCCCCATATATATGTATGGAGTGGAGTTTGCAACTGAAAAGAAACTTTGTGTTCCCTTCAAGCGAGGTGAAGGATGGCTTTCACACACACTTATCTCTCAGAACTGAGCATGTGGAGAGACGTTCGTTCATCCAGCACAAAGGGAACGGGTTGTAGGAGAAACACTTACTCTGTGTTCTCATTCTGTTTCCTAGTGCCGGTTTGAAGTGCCTGCCGTTTTCACTGTAAAACCGAGTTGGTGCTTGTAGCTCCCCTTATATATGTATGGAGGGGAGTTGGCAACTGAAAAGAAACTGTGTTCCCTTCAAGCTAGCTAAAGGAAGGCATTCACACACACTTATCTCACAGAACTGAGTATGTGGAGAAACGTTCGTTCATCCAGCACAAAGGGAACGGGTTGCAGGAGAAACACTTTCTCTGTGTTCTCAGTCTGCTTCCTAGTGCCAGTTTGAAGTGCCTGCCGTTTTCACTGTAAAATCGAGTTGGTGTTGTACCTCCCCATATATATGTATGGAGTGGAGTTTGCCACTGAAAAGAACCTGTGTGTTCCCTTCAAGCTTGGTGAAGGACGGCTTTCACACACACTTATCTCTCAGAACTGAGCATGTGGAGAGACGTTCGTTCATCCAGCACAATGGGAACGGGTTGCAGGAGAAACACTTACTCTGTGTTCTCAGTCTGTTTCCTAGTTCCGGTTTGAAGTGCCTGCCGTTTTCACTGTAAAACCGAGTTGGAGCTTGGACCTCCCCATATAAATGTATGGAGTGGAGTTTGCAACTGAAAAGAAACTTTGTGTTCCCTTCAAGCTAGGTGAAGGACGGCTTTCACACACACTTATCTCTCAGAACTGAGCATGTGGAGAGACGTTCGTTCATCCAGCACAAAGGGAACGGGTTGCAGGAGAAACACTTTCTCTGTGTTCTCAGTCTGTTTCCTAGGGCCGGTTTGAAGTGCCTGCCGTTTTCACTGTAAAACCGAGTTGGAGCTAGAAGCTCCCCATAAATATGTATGGAGTGGAGTTTGCAACTGAAAAGAAACTGTGTGTTCCCTTCAAGCTAGGTGAAGGACGGCTTTCACACACACTTATCTCTCAGAACTGAGCGTATGGAGAGACGTTCGTTCATCCAGCACAAATGGAACGGTTTGCAGGAGAAACACTTACTCTGTGTTCTCAGTCTGTTTCCAAGGGCCGGTTTGAAGTGCCTGCCGTTTTCACTGTAAAACCGAGTTGGAGCTTGTAGCTCCCCATATATATGTATGGAGTGGAGTTAGCAACTGAAAAGAAACTTTGTGTTCCCTTCAAGCTAGGTGAAGGACGGCTTTCACACACACTTATCTCTCAGAACTGAGCATGTGGAGAGACGTTCGTTCATCCAGCACAAAGGGAACGGGTTGCAGGAGAAACATTTTCTCTGTGTTCTCAGTCTGTTTCCTGGGCCGGTTAGAAGTGCCTGCCGTTTTCACTGTAAAACCGATTTGGAGCTTGTAGCTCCCCATATATATGTATGGAGTGGAGTTTGCAACTGAAAAGAAACTGTGAGTTCCCTTCAAGCTAGGTGAAGGACGGCTTTCACACACACTTATCTCTCAGAACTGAGCATGTGGAGAGACGTTCGTTCATCCAGCACAAAGGGAACGGGTTGCAGGAGAAACACTTACTCTGTGTTCTCAGTCTGTTTCCTTGTGCCGGTTTGAAGTGCCTGCCGTTTTCACTGTAAAACCGAGTTGGAGCTTGGACCTCCCCATATATATGTATGGAGTGGAGTTTGCAACTGAAAAGAAACTTTGTGTTCCCTTCAAGCGAGGTGAAGGATGGCTTTCACACACACTTATCTCTCAGAACTGAGCATGTGGAGAGACGTTCGTTCATCCAGCACAAAGGGAACGGGTTGTAGGAGAAACACTTACTCTGTGTTCTCATTCTGTTTCCTAGTGCCGGTTTGAAGTGCCTGCCGTTTTCACTGTAAAACCGAGTTGGTGCTTGTAGCTCCCCTTATATATGTATGGAGGGGAGTTGGCAACTGAAAAGAAACTGTGTTCCCTTCAAGCTAGCTAAAGGAAGGCATTCACACACACTTATCTCACAGAACTGAGTATGTGGAGAAACGTTCGTTCATCCAGCACAAAGGGAACGGGTTGCAGGAGAAACACTTTCTCTGTGTTCTCAGTCTGCTTCCTAGTGCCAGTTTGAAGTGCCTGCCGTTTTCACTGTAAAATCGAGTTGGGGTTGTACCTCCCCATATATATGTATGGAGTGGAGTTTGCCACTGAAAAGAACCTGTGTGTTCCCTTCAAGCTTGGTGAAGGACGGCTTTCACACACACTTATCTCTCAGAACTGAGCATGTGGAGAGACGTTCGTTCATCCAGCACAATGGGAACGGGTTGCAGGAGAAACACTTACTCTGTGTTCTCAGTCTGTTTCCTAGTTCCGGTTTGAAGTGCCTGCCGTTTTCACTGTAAAACCGAGTTGGAGCTTGGACCTCCCCATATAAATGTATGGAGTGGAGTTTGCAACTGAAAAGAAACTTTGTGTTCCCTTCAAGCTAGGTGAAGGACGGCTTTCACACACACTTATCTCTCAGAACTGAGCATGTGGAGAGACGTTCGTTCATCCAGCACAAAGGGAACGGGTTGCAGGAGAAACACTTTCTCTGTGTTCTCAGTCTGTTTCCTAGGGCCGGTTTGAAGTGCCTGCCGTTTTCACTGTAAAACCGAGTTGGAGCTAGAAGCTCCCCATAAATATGTATGGAGTGGAGTTTGCAACTGAAAAGAAACTGTGTGTTCCCTTCAAGCTAGGTGAAGGACGGCTTTCACACACACTTATCTCTCAGAACTGAGCGTATGGAGAGACGTTCGTTCATCCAGCACAAATGGAACGGTTTGCAGGAGAAACACTTACTCTGTGTTCTCAGTCTGTTTCCAAGGGCCGGTTTGAAGTGCCTGCCGTTTTCACTGTAAAACAGAGTTGGAGCTTGTAGCTCCCCATATATATGTATGGAGTGGAGTTAGCAACTGAAAAGAAACTTTGTGTTCCCTTCAAGCTAGGTGAAGGACGGCTTTCACACACACTTATCTCTCAGAACTGAGCATGTGGAGAGACGTTCGTTCATCCAGCACAAAGGGAACGGGTTGCAGGAGAAACATTTTCTCTGTGTTCTCAGTCTGTTTCCTGGGCCGGTTAGAAGTGCCTGCCGTTTTCACTGTAAAACCGATTTGGAGCTTGTAGCTCCCCATATATATGTATGGAGTGGAGTTTGCAACTGAAAAGAAACTGTGAGTTCCCTTCAAGCTAGGTGAAGGACGGCTTTCACACACACTTATCTCTCAGAACTGAGCATGTGGAGAGACGTTCGTTCATCCAGCACAAAGGGAACGGGTTGCAGGAGAAACACTTACTCTGTGTTCTCAGTCTGTTTCCTTGTGCCGGTTTGAAGTGCCTGCCGTTTTCACTGTAAAACCGAGTTGGAGCTTGGACCTCCCCATATATATGTATGGAGTGGAGTTTGCAACTGAAAAGAAACTTTGTGTTCCCTTCAAGCGAGGTGAAGGATGGCTTTCACACACACTTATCTCTCTGAACTGAGCATGTGGAGAGACGTTCGTTCATCCAGCACAAAGGGAACGGGTTGAAGGATAAACACTTATACTGTGTTCTCATTCTGTTTCCTAGTGCCGGTTTGAAGTGCCTGCCGTTTTCACTGTAAAACCGAGTTGGTGCTTGTAGCTCCCCTTATATATGTATGGAGGGGAGTTGGCAACTGAAAAGAAACTGTGTTCCCTTCAAGCTAGCTGAAGGAAGGCATTCACACACACTTATCTCACAGAACTGAGCATGTGGAGAAACGTTCTTTCATCCAGCACAAAGGGAACGGGTTGCAGGAGAAACACTTTCTCTGTGTTCTCAGTCTGCTTCCTAGTGCCGGTTTGAAGTGCCTGCCGTTTTCACTGTAAAATCGAGTTGGGGTTGTACCTCCCCATATATATGTATGGAGTGGAGTTTGCAACTGAAAAGAACCTGTGTGTTCCCTTCAAGCTTGGTGAAGGACGGCTTTCACACACACTTATCTCTCAGAACTGAGCATGTGGAGAGACGTTCGTTCATCCAGCACAATGGGAACGGGTTGCAGGAGAAACACTTACTCTGTGTTCTCAGTCTGTTTCCTAGTGCCGGTTTGAAGTGCCTGCCGTTTTCACTGTAAAACCGAGTTGGAGCTTGGACCTCCCCATATAAATGTATGGAGTGGAGTTTGCAACTGAAAAGAAACTTTGTGTTCCCTTCAAGCTAGGTGAAGGACGGCTTTCACACACACTTATCTCTCAGAACTGAGCATGTGGAGAGACGTTCGTTCATCCAGCACAAAGGGAACGGGTTGCAGGAGAAACACTTACTCTGTGTTCTCAGTCTGTTTCCTAGTGTCGGTTTGAAGTGCCTGCCGTTTTCACTGTAAAACCGAGTTGGAGCTTGCACCTCCCCATATATATGTATGGAGTGGAGTTTGCAACTGAAAAGAAACTTTGTGTTCCCTTCAAGCGAGGTGAAGGATGGCTTTCACACACACTTATCTCTCAGAACTGAGCATGTGGAGAGAAGTTCGTTCATCCAGCACAAAGGGAACGGGTTGCAGGAGAAACACTTACTCTGTGTTCTCATTCTGTTTCCTAGTGCCGGTTTGAAGTGCCTGCCGTTTTCACTGTAAAACCAAGTTGGAGCTTGTAGCTCCCCTTATATATGTATGGAGTGGAGTTTGCATCTGAAAAGAAACTGTGTGTTCCCTTCAAGCTAGGTGAAGGACGGCTTTCACACACACTTATCTCTCAGAACTGAGCATGTGGAGAGACGTTCGTTCATCCAGCACAAAGGGAACGGGTTGCAGGAGAAACACTTACTGTGTGTTCTCAGTCTATTTCCTAGTGCCGGTTTGAAGTGCCCGCCGTTTTCACTGTAAAACCGAGTTGGAGCTTGTAGCTCCCCATATATATGTATGGAGTGGAGTTTGCAACTGATAAGAAATTGTGTGTTCCCTTCAAGCTAGGTGAAGGACGGCTTTCACACACACTTATCTCTCAGAACTGAGCATGTGGAGAGGCGTTCGTTCATCCAGCACAAAGGGAACGGGTTGCAGGAGAAACAATTACTCTGTGTTCTCAGTCTGTTTCCTAGTGCCGGTTTGAAGTGCCTGCCGTTTTCACTGTAAAACCGATTTGGAGCTTGTAGCTCCCCATATATATGTATGGAGTGGAGTTTGCAACTGAAAAGAAACTGTGTGTTCCCTTCAAGCTAGGTGAAGGACGGCTTTCACACACACTTATCTCTCAGAACTGAGCACGAGGAGAGACGTTCGTTCATACAGCAGAATGGGAACGGGTTGCAGGAGAAACACTTACTCTGTGTTCTCAGTCTGTTTCCTAGTGCCGGTTTGAAGTGCCTGCCGTTTTCACTGTAAAACCGAGTTGGAGCTTGTACCTCCCCATATATATGTATGGAATGGAATTTGCAACTGAAAAGAAACTTTGTGTTAGCTTCAAACTAGGTGAAGGACGGCTTTCACACACACTTATCTCTCAGAACTGAGCATGTGGAGAGACGTTCGTTCATCCATCACAAACGGAACGGGTTGCAGGAGAAACACTTACTCTGTGTTCTCAGTGTGTTTCCTAGTGCCGGTTTGAAGTGCCTGCCGTTTTCACTGTAAAACCGTGTTGGAGCTTGTAGCTCCCCATATATATGTATGGAGTGGAGTTTGCAACTGAAAAGAAACTGTGTGTTCGCTTCAAGCTAGGTGAAGGACAGCCTACACACACACTTATCTCTTAGAACTGAGCATGTGGAGAGACGTTCGTTCATCCAGCACAAAGGGAACGGGTTGAAGGACAAACACTTACTTTGTTTTCTCAGTCTGTTTCCTAGTGCCGGTTTGAAGTGCCTGCCGTTTTCACTGTAAAACCGAGTTGGAGCTTGAACATCCCGTTATATATGTATGGAGTGGAGTTTGCAACTGAAAAGAACCTTTGTGTTCCCTTCAAGCTAGGTGAAGGACGGCTTTCACCCACACTTATCTCTCAGAACTGAGCATGTGGAGAGACGTTCGTTCATCCAGCACAAAGGGAACGGGTTGAAGGAGAAACACTTATACTGTGTTCTCATTCTGTTTCCTAGTGCCCGTTTGAAGTGCCTGCCGTTTTCACTGTAAAACCGAGTTGGTGCTTGTAGCTCCCCTTATATATGTATGGAGGGGAGTTGGCAACTGAAAAGAAACTGTGTTCCCTTCAAGCTAGCTGAAGGAAGGCATTCACACACACTTATCTCACAGAACTGAGCATGTGGAGAAACGTTCGTTCATCCAGCACAAAGGGAACGGGTTGCAGGAGAAACACTTTCTCTGTGTTCTCAGTCTGCTTCCTAGTGCCGGTTTGAAGTGCCTGCCGTTTTCACTGTAAAATCGAGTTGGGGTTGTACCTCCCCATATATATGTATGGAGTGGAGTTTGCAACTGAAAAGAACCTTTGTGTTCCCTTCAAGCTTGGTGAAGGACGGCTTTCACACACACTTATCTCTCAGAACTGAGCATGTGGAGAGACGTTCGTTCATCCAGCACAATGGGAACGGGTTGCAGGAGAAACACTTACTCTGTGTTCTCAGTCTGTTTCCTAGTGCCGGTTTGAAGTGCCTGCCGTTTTCACTGTAAAACCGAGTTGGAGCTTGGACCTCCCCATATAAATGTATGGAGTGGAGTTTGCAACTGAAAAGAAACTTTGTGTTCCCTTCAAGCTAGGTGAAGGACGGCTTTCACACACACTTATCTCTCAGAACTGAGCATGTGAAGAGACGTTCGTTCATCCAGCACAAAGGGAACGGGTTGCAGGAGAAACACTTTCTCTGTGTTCTCAGTCTGTTTCCTAGGGCCGGTTTGAAGTGCCTGCCGTTTTCACTGTAAAACTGAGTTGGTGCTTGTAGCTCCCCTTATATATGTATGGAGGGGAGTTGGCAACTGAAAAGAAACTGTGTTCCCTTCAAGCTAGCTGAAGGAAGGCATTCACACACACTTATCTCTCAGAACTGAGCATGCGGAGAGACGTTCGTTCATCCAGCACAAAGGGAACGGGTTGCAGGAGAAACATTTTCTCTGTGTTCTCAGTCTGTTTCCTAGTGCCGGTTTGAAGTGCCTGCCGTTTTCACTGTAAAACCGAGTTGGAGCTTGGACCTCCCCATATAAATGTATGGAGTGGAGTTTGCAACTGAAAAGAAACTTTGTGTTCCCTTCAAGCTAGGTGAAGGACGGCTTTCACACACACTTATCTCTCAGAACTGAGCATGTGGAGAGACGTTCGTTCATCCAGCACAAAGGGAACGGGTTGCAGGAGAAACATTTTCTCTGTGTTCTCAGTCTGTTTCCTAGTGCCGGTTTGAAGTGCCTACCGTTTTCACTGTAAAACCGAGTTGGGGCTTGTACCTCCCCATATATATGTATGGAGTGGAGTTTGCAACTGAAAAGAAACTTTGTGTTCCCTTCAAGCTAGGTGAAGGACGGCTTTCACACACACTTATCTCTCAGAACTGAGCATGTGGAGAGACGTTCGTTCATCCAGCACAAAGGGAACGGGTTGCAGGAGAAACAATTACTCTGTGTTCTCAGTCTGTTTCCTAGTGCCGGTTTGAAGTGCCTGCCGTTTTCACTGTAAAACCGAGTTGGAGCTTGTAGCTCCCCATATATATGTATGGAGTGGAGTTTGCAACTGAAAAGAAACTGTGTGTTCCCTTCAAGCTAGGTGAAGGACGGCTTTCACACACACTTATCTCTCAGAACTGAGCACGAGGAGAGACGTTCGTTCATACAGCAGAATGGGAACGGGTTGCAGGAGAAACACTTCCTCTGTGTTCTCAGTCTGTTTCCTAGTGCCGGTTTGAAGTGCCTGCCGTTTTCACTGTAAAACCGAGTTGGAGCTTGTACCTCCCCATATATATGTATGGAATGGAATTTGCAACTGAAAAGAAACTTTGTGTTAGCTTCAAACTAGGTGAAGGACGGCTTTCACACACACTTATCTCTCAGAACTGAGCATGTGGAGAGACGTTCGTTCATCCATCACAAACGGAACGGGTTGCAGGAGAAACACTTACTCTGTGTTCTCAGTGTGTTTCCTAGTGCCGGTTTGAAGTGCCTGCCGTTTTCACTGTAAAACCGTGTTGGAGCTTGTAGCTCCCCATATATATGTATGGAGTGGAGTTTGCAACTGAAAAGAAACTGTGTGTTCGCTTCAAGCTAGGTGAAGGACAGCCTACACACACACTTATCTCTTAGAACTGAGCATGTGGAGAGACGTTCGTTCATCCAGCACAAAGGGAACGGGTTGAAGGACAAACACTTAATTTGTTTTCTCAGTCTGTTTCCTAGTGCCGGTTTGAAGTGCCTGCCGTTTTCACTGTAAAACCGAGTTGGAGCTTGAACATCCCGTTATATATGTATGGAGTGGAGTTTGCAACTGAAAAGAACCTTTGTGTTCCCTTCAAGCTAGGTGAAGGACGGCTTTCACCCACACTTATCTCTCAGAACTGAGCATGTGGAGAGACGTTCGTTCATCCAGCACAAAGGGAACGGGTTGAAGGAGAAACACTTATACTGTGTTCTCATTCTGTTTCCTAGTGCCGGTTTGAAGTGCCTGCCGTTTTCACTGTAAAACCGAGTTGGTGCTTGTAGCTCCCCTTATATATGTATGGAGGGGAGTTGGCAACTGAAAAGAAACTGTGTTCCCTTCAAGCTAGCTGAAGGAAGGCATTCACACACACTTATCTCACAGAACTGAGCATGTGGAGAAACGTTCGTTCATCCAGCACAAAGGGAACGGGTTGCAGGAGAAACACTTTCTCTGTGTTCTCAGTCTGCTTCCTAGTGCCGGTTTGAAGTGCCTGCCGTTTTCACTGTAAAATCGAGTTGGGGTTGTACCTCCCCATATATATGTATGGAGTGGAGTTTGCAACTGAAAAGAACCTTTGTGTTCCCTTCAAGCTTGGTGAAGGACGGCTTTCACACACACTTATCTCTCAGAACTGAGCATGTGGAGAGACGTTCGTTCATCCAGCACAATGGGAACGGGTTGCAGGAGAAACACTTACTCTGTGTTCTCAGTCTGTTTCCTAGTGCCGGTTTGAAGTGCCTGCCGTTTTCACTGTAAAACCGAGTTGGAGCTTGGACCTCCCCATATAAATGTATGGAGTGGAGTTTGCAACTGAAAAGAAACTTTGTGTTCCCTTCAAGCTAGGTGAAGGACGGCTTTCACACACACTTATCTCTCAGAACTGAGCATGTGAAGAGACGTTCGTTCATCCAGCACAAAGGGAACGGGTTGCAGGAGAAACACTTTCTCTGTGTTCTCAGTCTGTTTCCTAGGGCCGGTTTGAAGTGCCTGCCGTTTTCACTGTAAAACTGAGTTGGTGCTTGTAGCTCCCCTTATATATGTATGGAGGGGAGTTGGCAACTGAAAAGAAACTGTGTTCCCTTCAAGCTAGCTGAAGGAAGGCATTCACACACACTTATCTCTCAGAACTGAGCATGTGGAGAGACGTTCGTTCATCCAGCACAAAGGGAACGGGTTGCAGGAGAAACATTTTCTCTGTGTTCTCAGTCTGTTTCCTAGTGCCGGTTTGAAGTGCCTGCCGTTTTCACTGTAAAACGGAGTTGGAGCTTGGACCTCCCCATATAAATGTATGGAGTGGAGTTTGCAACTGAAAAGAAACTTTGTGTTCCCTTCAAGCTAGGTGAAGGACGGCTTTCACACACACTTATCTCTCAGAACTGAGCATGTGGAGAGACGTTCGTTCATCCAGCACAAAGGGAACGGGTTGCAGGAGAAACATTTTCTCTGTGTTCTCAGTCTGTTTCCTAGTGCCGGTTTGAAGTGCCTACCGTTTTCACTGTAAAACCGAGTTGGGGCTTGTACCTCCCCATATATATGTATGGAGTGGAGTTTGCAACTGAAAAGAAACTTTGTGTTCCCTTCAAGCTAGGTGAAGGACGGCTTTCACACACACTTATCTCTCAGAACTGAGCATGTGGAGAGACGTTCGTTCATCCAGCACAAAGGGAACGGGTTGCAGGAGAAACACTTACTCTGTGATCTGAGTCTGTTTCCTTGTGCCGGTTTGAAGTGCCTGCCGTTTTCACTGTAAAATCGATTTGGAGCTTGTAGCTCCCCATATATATGTATGGAGTGGAGTTTGCAACTGAAAAGAAACTGTGAGTTCCCTTCAAGCTAGGTGAAGGACGGCTTTCACACACACTTATCTCTCAGAACTGAGCATGTGGAGAGACGTTCGTTCATCCAGCACAAAGGGAACGGGTTGCAGGAGAAACACTTACTCTGTGTTCTCAGTCTGTTTCCTTGTGCCGGTTTGAAGTGCCTGCCGTTTTCACTGTAAAACCGAGTTGGAGCTTGGACCACCCATATATATGTATGGAGTGGAGTTTGCAACTGAAAAGAAACTTTGTGTTCCCTTCAAGCGAGGTGAAGGATGGCTTTCACACACACTTATCTCTCAGAACTGAGCATGTGGAGAGACGTTCGTTCATCCAGCACAAAGGGAACGGGTTGTAGGAGAAACACTTATACTGTGTTCTCATTCTGTTTCCTAGTGCCGGTTTGAAGTGCCTGCCGTTTTCACTGTAAAACCGAGTTGGTGCTTGTAGCTCCCCTTATATATGTATGGAGGGGAGTTGGCAACTGAAAAGAAACTGTGTTCCCTTCAAGCTAGCTAAAGGAAGGCATTCACACACACTTATCTCACAGAACTGAGTATGTGGAGAAACGTTCGTTCATCCAGCACAAAGGGAACGGGTTGCAGGAGAAACACTTTCTCTGTGTTCTCAGTCTGCTTCCTAGTGCCAGTTTGAAGTGCCTGCCGTTTTCACTGTAAAATCGAGTTGGGGTTGTACCTCCCCATATATATGTATGGAGTGGAGTTTGCAACTGAAAAGAACCTGTGTGTTCCCTTCAAGCTTGGTGAAGGACGGCTTTCACACACACTTATCTCTCAGAACTGAGCATGTGGAGAGACGTTCGTTCATCCAGCACAATGGGAACGGGTTGCAGGAGAAACACTTACTCTGTGTTCTCAGTCTGTTTCCTAGTTCCGGTTTGAAGTGCCTGCCGTTTTCACTGTAAAACCGAGTTGGAGCTTGGACCTCCCCATATATATGTATGGAGTGGAGTTTTCAACTGATAAGAAATTGTGTGTTCCCTTCAAGCTAGGTGAAGGACGGCTTTCACACACACTTATCTCTCAGAACTGAGCATGTGGAGAGGCGTTCGTTCATCCAGCACAAAGGGAACGGGTTGCAGGAGAAACACTTCCACTGTGTTCTCATTCTGTTTCCTAGTGCTGGTTTGAAGTGCCTGCCGTTTTCACTGTAAAACCGAGTTGGAGCTTGTAGCTCCCCTTATATATGTATGGAGTGGAGTTGGCAACTGAAAAGAAACTGTGTGTTCCCTTCAAGCTAGCTGAAGGACGGCTTTCAAACACACTTATCTCTCAGAACTGAGCATGTGGAGAGACGTTCGTTCATCCAGCACAAAGGGAACGGGTTGCAGGAGAAACACTTACTCTGGTTTCTCAGTCTGTTTCCTAGTGCCGGTTTGAAGTGCCTGCCGTTTTCACTGTAAAACCGAGTTGGAGCTTGTACCTCCCCATATATATGTATGGAGTGGAGTTTGCAACTGAAAAGAAACTTTGTGTTCCCTTCAAGCTAGGTGAAGGACGGCTTTCACACACACTTATCTCTCAGAACTGAGCATGTGGAGAGACGTTCGTTCATCCAGCACAAAGGGAACGGGTTGCAGGAGAAACACTTACTCTGTGTTCTCAGTCTGTTTCCTAGGGCCGGTTTGAAGTGCCTGC
The DNA here is from genome assembly GCF_048564905.1 of Vicugna pacos. Taxonomy (NCBI): domain Eukaryota; kingdom Metazoa; phylum Chordata; class Mammalia; order Artiodactyla; family Camelidae; genus Vicugna; species Vicugna pacos. Next base: position 23,458,707 of record NW_027328742.1, on the reverse strand, counting down.
CGTTTTCACTGTAAAACCGAGTTGGAGCTTGTAGCTCCCCATATATATGTATGGAGTGGAGTTTGCAACTGAAAAGAAACTGTGTGTTCCCTTCAAGCTAGTTGAAGGACGGCTTTCACACACACTTATCTCCCAGAACTGAGCATGTTGAGAGATGTTCGTTCATCCAGCACAAAGGGAACGGGTTGCAGGAGAAACACTTACTCTGTGTTCTCAGTCTGTTTCCTTGTGCCGGTTTGAAGTGCCTGCCGTTTTCACTGTAAAACCGAGTTGGAGCTTGTACCTCCCCATATATATGTATGGAGTGGAGTTTGCAACTGAAAAGAAACTTTGTGTTCCCTTAAAGCGAGGTGAAGGATGGCTTTCACACACAATTATCTCTCAGAACTGAGCATGTGGAGAGACGTTCGTTCATCCAGCACAAAGGGAACGCTTTGCAGGAGAAACACTTCCACTGTGTTCTCATTCTGTTTCCTAGTGCTGGTTTGAAGTGCCTGCCGTTTTCACTGTAAAACCGAGTTGGAGCTTGTAGCTCCCCTTATATATGTATGGAGTGGAGTTGACAACTGAAAAGAAACTGTGTGTTCCCTTCAAGCTAGCTGAAGGACGGCTTTCAAACACACTTATCTCTCAGAACTGAGCATGTGGAGAGACGTTCGTTCATCCAGCACAAAGGGAACGGGTTGCAGGAGAAACCCTTACTCTGGTTTCTCAGTCTGTTTCCTAGTGCCGGTTTGAAGTGCCTGCCGTTTTCACTGTAAAACCGAGTTGGAGCTTGTACCTCCCCATATATATGTATGGAGTGGAGTTTGCAACTGAAAAGAAACTTTGTGTTCCCTTCAAGCTAGGTGAAGGACGGCTTTCAAACGCACTTATCTCTCAGAACTGAGCATGTGGAGAGACGTTCGTTCATCCAGCACAATGGGAACGGGTTGCAGGAGAAACACTTACTCTGTGTTCTCAGTCTGTTTCCTATTGCCGGTTTGAAGTGCCTGCTGTTTTCACTGTAAAACCGAGTTGGAACTTGTACCTCCCCATATATATGTATGGAGTGGAGTTTGCAACTGAAAAGAACCTGTGTGTTCCCTTCAAGCTAGTTGAAGGACGGCTTTCACACACACTTATTTCTCAGAACTGAGCATGTGGAGAAACGTTCGTTCATCCATCACAAAGGGAATGGGTTGCAGGAGAAACACTTTCTCTGTGTTCTCAGTCTGCTTCCTAGTGCCGGTTTGAAGTGCCTGCCGTTTTCACTGTAAAATCGAGTTGGGGTTGTACCTCCCCATATATATGTATGGAGTGGAGTTTGCAACTGAAAAGAACCTGTGTGTTCCCTTCAAGCTAGGTGAAGGACGGCTTTCACACACACTTATCTCTCAGAACTGAGCATGTGGAGATACGTTCGTTCATCCAGCACAAAGGGAACGGGTTGCAGGAGAAACCCTTACTCTGTGTTCTCAGTCTGTTTCCTAGTGCCGGTTTGAAGTGCTTGCCGTTTTCACTGTAAAACCGTGTTGGAGCTTGTAGCTCCCCATATATATGTATGGAGTGGAGTTTGCAACTGAAAAGAAACTGTGTATTCGCTTCAAGCTAGGTGAAGGACAGCCTTCACACACACTTATCTCTCAGAACTGAGCATGTGGAGAGACGTTCGTTCATCCAGCACAAAGGGAACGGGTTGAAGGACAAACACTTACTTTGTTTTCTCAGTCTGTTTCCTAGTGCCGGTTTGAAGTGCCTGCCGTTTTCACTGTAAAACCGAGTTGGTGCTTGTAGCTCCCCTTATATATGTATGGAGGGGAGTTGGCAACTGAAAAGAAACTGTGTTCCCTTCAAGCTAGCTAAAGGAAGGCATTCACACACACTTATCTCACAGAACTGAGTATGTGGAGAAACGTTCGTTCATCCAGCACAAAGGGAACGGGTTGCAGGAGAAACACTTTCTCTGTGTTCTCAGTCTGCTTCCTAGTGCCAGTTTGAAGTGCCTGCCGTTTTCACTGTAAAATCGAGTTGGGGTTGTACCTCCCCATATATATGTATGGAGTGGAGTTTGCAACTGAAAAGAACCTGTGTGTTCCCTTCAAGCTTGGTGAAGGACGGCTTTCACACACACTTATCTCTCAGAACTGAGCATGTGGAGAGACGTTCGTTCATCCAGCACAATGGGAACGGGTTGCAGGAGAAACACTTACTCTGTGTTCTCAGTCTGTTTCCTAGTTCCGGTTTGAAGTGCCTGCCGTTTTCACTGTAAAACCGAGTTGGAGCTTGGACCTCCCCATATATATGTATGGAGTGGAGTTTTCAACTGATAAGAAATTGTGTGTTCCCTTCAAGCTAGGTGAAGGACGGCTTTCACACACACTTATCTCTCAGAACTGAGCATGTGGAGAGGCGTTCGTTCATCCAGCACAAAGGGAACGGGTTGCAGGAGAAACACTTCCACTGTGTTCTCATTCTGTTTCCTAGTGCTGGTTTGAAGTGCCCGCCGTTTTCACTGTAAAACCGAGTTGGAGCTTGTAGCTCCCCTTATATATGTATGGAGTGGAGTTGGCAACTGAAAAGAAACTGTGTGTTCCCTTCAAGCTAGCTGAAGGACGGCTTTCAAACACACTTATCTCTCAGAACTGAGCATGTGGAGAGACGTTCGTTCATCCAGCACAAAGGGAACGGGTTGCAGGAGAAACACTTACTCTGGTTTCTCAGTCTGTTTCCTAGTGCCGGTTTGAAGTGCCTGCCGTTTTCACTGTAAAACCGAGTTGGAGCTTGTACCTCCCCATATATATGTATGGAGTGGAGTTTGCAACTGAAAAGAAACTTTGTGTTCCCTTCAAGCTAGGTGAAGGACGGCTTTCACACACACTTATCTCTCAGAACTGAGCATGTGGAGAGACGTTCGTTCATCCAGCACAAAGGGAACGGGTTGCAGGAGAAACACTTACTCTGTGTTCTCAGTCTGTTTCCTAGGGCCGGTTTGAAGTGCCTGCCGTTTTCACTGTAAAACCGAGTTGGAGCTTGTAGCTCCCCATATATATGTATAGAGTGGAGTTTGCAACTGAAAAGAAACTGTGTGTTCCCTTCAAGCTAGTTGAAGGACGGCTTTCACACACACTTATCTCCCAGAACTGAGCATGTTGAGAGATGTTCGTTCATCCAGCACAAAGGGAACGGGTTGCAGGAGAAACACTTACTCTGTGTTCTCAGTCTGTTTCCTTGTGCCGGTTTGAAGTGCCTGCCGTTTTCACTGTAAAACCGAGTTGGAGCTTGTACCTCCCCATATATATGTATGGAGTGGAGTTTGCAACTGAAAAGAAACTTTGTGTTCCCTTAAAGCGAGGTGAAGGATGGCTTTCACACACAATTATCTCTCAGAACTGAGCATGTGGAGAGACGTTCGTTCATCCAGCACAAAGGGAACGCTTTGCAGGAGAAACACTTCCACTGTGTTCTCATTCTGTTTCCTAGTGCTGGTTTGAAGTGCCTGCCGTTTTCACTGTAAAACCGAGTTGGAGCTTGTAGCTCCCCTTATATATGTATGGAGTGGAGTTGACAACTGAAAAGAAACTGTGTGTTCCCTTCAAGCTAGCTGAAGGACGGCTTTCAAACACACTTATCTCTCAGAACTGAGCATGTGGAGAGACGTTCGTTCATCCAGCACAAAGGGAACGGGTTGCAGGAGAAACCCTTACTCTGGTTTCTCAGTCTGTTTCCTAGTGCCGGTTTGAAGTGCCTGCCGTTTTCACTGTAAAACCGAGTTGGAGCTTGTACCTCCCCATATATATGTATGGAGTGGAGTTTGCAACTGAAAAGAAACTTTGTGTTCCCTTCAAGCTAGGTGAAGGACGGCTTTCAAACGCACTTATCTCTCAGAACTGAGCATGTGGAGAGACGTTCGTTCATCCAGCACAATGGGAACGGGTTGCAGGAGAAACACTTACTCTGTGTTCTCAGTCTGTTTCCTATTGCCGGTTTGAAGTGCCTGCTGTTTTCACTGTAAAACCGAGTTGGAACTTGTACCTCCCCATATATATGTATGGAGTGGAGTTTGCAACTGAAAAGAACCTGTGTGTTCCCTTCAAGCTAGTTGAAGGACGGCTTTCACACACACTTATTTCTCAGAACTGAGCATGTGGAGAAACGTTCGTTCATCCATCACAAAGGGAATGGGTTGCAGGAGAAACACTTTTTCTGTGTTCTCAGTCTGCTTCCTAGTGCCGGTTTGAAGTGCCTGCCGTTTTCACTGTAAAATCGAGTTGGGGTTGTACCTCCCCATATATATGTATGGAGTGGAGTTTGCAACTGAAAAGAACCTGTGTGTTCCCTTCAAGCTAGGTGAAGGACGGCTTTCACACACACTTATCTCTCAGAACTGAGCATGTGGAGATACGTTCGTTCATCCAGCACAAAGGGAACGGGTTGCAGGAGAAACCCTTACTCTGTGTTCTCAGTCTGTTTCCTAGTGCCGGTTTGAAGTGCTTGCCGTTTTCACTGTAAAACCGTGTTGGAGCTTGTAGCTCCCCATATATATGTATGGAGTGGAGTTTGCAACTGAAAAGAAACTGTGTATTCGCTTCAAGCTAGGTGAAGGACAGCCTTCACACACACTTATCTCTCAGAACTGAGCATGTGGAGAGACGTTCGTTCATCCAGCACAAAGGGAACGGGTTGCAGGAGAAACACTTACTCTGTGTTCTCAGTCTGTTTCCTAGGGCCGGTTTGAAGTGCCTGCCGTTTTCACTGTAAAACCGAGTTGGAGCTTGTAGCTCCCCATATATATGTATGGAGTGGAGTTTGCAACTGAAAAGAAACTGTGTGTTCCCTTCAAGCTAGTTGAAGGACGGCTTTCACACACACTTATCTCCCAGAACTGAGCATGTTGAGAGATGTTCGTTCATCCAGCACAAAGGGAACGGGTTGCAGGAGAAACACTTACTCTGTGTTCTCAGTCTGTTTCCTTGTGCCGGTTTGAAGTGCCTGCCGTTTTCACTGTAAAACCGAGTTGGAGCTTGTACCTCCCCATATATATGTATGGAGTGGAGTTTGCAACTGAAAAGAAACTTTGTGTTCCCTTAAAGCGAGGTGAAGGATGGCTTTCACACACAATTATCTCTCAGAACTGAGCATGTGGAGAGACGTTCGTTCATCCAGCACAAAGGGAACGCTTTGCAGGAGAAACACTTCCACTGTGTTCTCATTCTGTTTCCTAGTGCTGGTTTGAAGTGCCTGCCGTTTTCACTGTAAAACCGAGTTGGAGCTTGTAGCTCCCCTTATATATGTATGGAGTGGAGTTGACAACTGAAAAGAAACTGTGTGTTCCCTTCAAGCTAGCTGAAGGACGGCTTTCAAACACACTTATCTCTCAGAACTGAGCATGTGGAGAGACGTTCGTTCATCCAGCACAAAGGGAACGGGTTGCAGGAGAAACCCTTACTCTGGTTTCTCAGTCTGTTTCCTAGTGCCGGTTTGAAGTGCCTGCCGTTTTCACTGTAAAACCGAGTTGGAGCTTGTACCTCCCCATATATATGTATGGAGTGGAGTTTGCAACTGAAAAGAAACTTTGTGTTCCCTTCAAGCTAGGTGAAGGACGGCTTTCAAACGCACTTATCTCTCAGAACTGAGCATGTGGAGAGACGTTCGTTAATCCAGCACAATGGGAACGGGTTGCAGGAGAAACACTTACTCTGTGTTCTCAGTCTGTTTCCTATTGCCGGTTTGAAGTGCCTGCTGTTTTCACTGTAAAACCGAGTTGGAACTTGTACCTCCCCATATATATGTATGGAGTGGAGTTTGCAACTGAAAAGAACCTGTGTGTTCCCTTCAAGCTAGTTGAAGGACGGCTTTCACACACACTTATTTCTCAGAACTGAGCATGTGGAGAAACGTTCGTTCATCCATCACAAAGGGAATGGGTTGCAGGAGAAACACTTTCTCTGTGTTCTCAGTCTGCTTCCTAGTGCCGGTTTGAAGTGCCTGCCGTTTTCACTGTAAAATCGAGTTGGGGTTGTACCTCCCCATATATATGTATGGAGTGGAGTTTGCAACTGAAAAGAACCTGTGTGTTCCCTTCAAGCTAGGTGAAGGACGGCTTTCACACACACTTATCACTCAGAACTGTGCATGTGGAGATACGTTCGTTCATCCAGCACATAGGGAAGGGGTTGCAGGAGAAACCCTTACTCTGTGTTCTCAGTCTGTTTCCTAGTGCCGGTTTGAAGTGCTTGCCGTTTTCACTGTAAAACCGTGTTGGAGCTTGTAGCTCCCCATATATATGTATGGAGTGGAGTTTGCAACTGAAAAGAAACTGTGTATTCGCTTCAAGCTAGGTGAAGGACAGCCTTCACACACACTTATCTCTCAGAACTGAGCATGTGGAGAGACGTTCGTTCATCCAGCACAAAGGAAACGGGTTGAAGGACAAATACTTACTTTGTTTTCTCAGTCTGTTTCCTAGTGCCGGTTTGAAGTGCCTGCCGTTTTCACTGTAAAACCGAGTTGGAGCTTGAACATCCCGTTATATATGTATGGAGTGGAGTTTGCAACTGAAAAGAAACTGTGTGTTCCCTTCAAGCTAGCTGAAGGACGGCTTTCACACACACTTATCTCTCAGAACTGAGCACGAGGAGAGACGTTCGTTCATACAGCAGAATGGGAACGGGTTGCAGGAGAAACACTTACTCTGTGTTCTCAGTCTGTTTCCTAGTGCCGGTTTGAAGTGCCTGCCGTTTTCACTGTAAAACCGAGTTGGAGCTTGTAGCTCCCCTTATATAAGTATGGAGTGGAGTTGGCAACTGAAAAGAAACTGTGTGTTCCCTTCAAGCTAGCTGAAGGACGGCTTTCACACACACTTATCTCTCAGAACTGAGCATGTGGAGAGACGTTCGTTCATCCAGCACAAAGGGAACGGGTTGCAGGAGAAACCCTTACTCTGGTTTCTCAGTCTGTTTCCTAGTGCCGGTTTGAAGTGCCTGCCGTTTTCACTGTAAAACCGAGTTGGAGCTTGTACCTCCCCATATATATGTATGGAGTGGAGTTTGCAACTGAAAAGAAACTTTGTGTTCCCTTCAAGCTAGGTGAAGGACGGCTTTCAAACGCACTTATCTCTCAGAACTGAGCATGTGGAGAGACGTTCGTTAATGCAGCACAATGGGAACGGGTTGCAGGAGAAACACTTACTCTCTGTTCTCAGTCTGTTTCCTATTGCCGGTTTGAAGTGCCTGCTGTTTTCACTGTAAAACCGAGTTGGAACTTGTACCTCCCCATATATATGTATGGAGTGGAGTTTGCAACTGAAAAGAACCTGTGTGTTCCCTTCAAGCTAGTTGAAGGACGGCTTTCACACACACTTATTTCTCAGAACTGAGCATGTGGAGAAACGTTCGTTCATCCAGCAAAAAGGGAACGGGTTGCAGGAGAAACACTTTCTCTGTGTTCTCAGTCTGCTTCCTAGTGCCGGTTTGAAGTGCCTGCCGTTTTCACTGTAAAATCGGGTTGGGGTTGTACCTTCCCATATATATGTATGGAGTGGAGTTTGCAACTGAAAACAACCTGTGTGTTCCCTTCAAGCTAGGTGAAGGACGGCTTTCACACACACTTATCTCTCAGAACTGAGCATGTGGAGAGACGTTCGTTCATCCAGCACAATGGGAACGGGTTGCAGGAGAAACACTTACTCTGTGTTCTCAGTCTGTTTCCTAGTGCCGGTTTGAAGTGCCTGCCGTTTTCACTGTAAAACCGAGATGGAGCTTTTACCTCCCCATATATATGTATGGAGTGGAGTTTGCAACTGAAAAGAAACTTTGTGTTCCCTTCAAGCTAGGTGAAGGACGGCTTTCACACACACTAATCTCTCAGAACTGAGCATGTGGAGAGACGTTCGTTCATCCAGCACAAAGGGAACGGGTTGCAGGAGAAACACTTCCACTGTGTTCTCATTCTGTTTCCTAGTGCTGGTTTGAAGTGCCTGCCGTTTTCACTGTAAAACCGAGTTGGAGCTTGTAGCTCCCCTTATATAAGTATGGAGTGGAGTTGGCAACTGAAAAGACACTGTGTGTTCCCTTCAAGCTAGCTGAAGGACGGCTTTCACACACACTTATCTCTCAGAACTGAGCATGTGGAGAGACGTTCGTTCATCCAGCACAAAGGGAACGGGTTGCAGGAGAAACCCTTACTCTGGTTTCTCAGTCTGTTTCCTAGTGCCGGTTTGAAGTGCCTGCCGTTTTCACTGTAAAACGGAGTTGGAGCTTGGACCTCCCCATATAAATGTATGGAGTGGAGTTTGCAACTGAAAAGAAACTTTGTGTTCCCTTCAAGCTAGGTGAAGGACGGCTTTCACACACACTTATCTCTCAGAACTGAGCATGTGGAGAGACGTTCGTTCATCCAGCACAAAGGGAACGGGTTGCAGGAGAAACATTTTCTCTGTGTTCTCAGTCTGTTTCCTAGTGCCGGTTTGAAGTGCCTACCGTTTTCACTGTAAAACCGAGTTGGGGCTTGTACCTCCCCATATATATGTATGGAGTGGAGTTTGCAACTGAAAAGAAACTTTGTGTTCCCTTCAAGCTAGGTGAAGGACGGCTTTCACACACACTTATCTCTCAGAACTGAGCATGTGGAGAGACGTTCGTTCATCCAGCACAAAGGGAACGGGTTGCAGGAGAAACACTTACTCTGTGATCTGAGTCTGTTTCCTTGTGCCGGTTTGAAGTGCCTGCCGTTTTCACTGTAAAATCGATTTGGAGCTTGTAGCTCCCCATATATATGTATGGAGTGGAGTTTGCAACTGAAAAGAAACTGTGAGTTCCCTTCAAGCTAGGTGAAGGACGGCTTTCACACACACTTATCTCTCAGAACTGAGCATGTGGAGAGACGTTCGTTCATCCAGCACAAAGGGAACGGGTTGCAGGAGAAACACTTACTCTGTGTTCTCAGTCTGTTTCCTTGTGCCGGTTTGAAGTGCCTGCCGTTTTCACTGTAAAACCGAGTTGGAGCTTGGACCTCCCCATATATATGTATGGAGTGGAGTTTGCAACTGAAAAGAAACTTTGTGTTCCCTTCAAGCGAGGTGAAGGATGGCTTTCACACACACTTATCTCTCAGAACTGAGCATGTGGAGAGACGTTCGTTCATCCAGCACAAAGGGAACGGGTTGTAGGAGAAACACTTATACTGTGTTCTCATTCTGTTTCCTAGTGCCGGTTTGAAGTGCCTGCCGTTTTCACTGTAAAACCGAGTTGGTGCTTGTAGCTCCCCTTATATATGTATGGAGGGGAGTTGGCAACTGAAAAGAAACTGTGTTCCCTTCAAGCTAGCTAAAGGAAGGCATTCACACACACTTATCTCACAGAACTGAGTATGTGGAGAAACGTTCGTTCATCCAGCACAAAGGGAACGGGTTGCAGGAGAAACACTTTCTCTGTGTTCTCAGTCTGCTTCCTAGTGCCAGTTTGAAGTGCCTGCCGTTTTCACTGTAAAATCGAGTTGGGGTTGTACCTCCCCATATATATGTATGGAGTGGAGTTTGCAACTGAAAAGAACCTGTGTGTTCCCTTCAAGCTTGGTGAAGGACGGCTTTCACACACACTTATCTCTCAGAACTGAGCATGTGGAGAGACGTTCGTTCATCCAGCACAATGGGAACGGGTTGCAGGAGAAACACTTACTCTGTGTTCTCAGTCTGTTTCCTAGTTCCGGTTTGAAGTGCCTGCCGTTTTCACTGTAAAACCGAGTTGGAGCTTGGACCTCCCCATATAAATGTATGGAGTGGAGTTTGCAACTGAAAAGAAACTTTGTGTTCCCTTCAAGCTAGGTGAAGGACGGCTTTCACACACACTTATCTCTCAGAACTGAGCATGTGGAGAGACGTTCGTTCATCCAGCACAAAGGGAACGGGTTGCAGGAGAAACACTTTCTCTGTGTTCCCAGTCTGTTTCCTAGGGCCGGTTTGAAGTGCCTGCCGTTTTCACTGTAAAACCGAGTTGGAGCTAGAAGCTCCCCATAAATATGTATGGAGTGGAGTTTGCAACTGAAAAGAAACTGTGTGTTCCCTTCAAGCTAGGTGAAGGACGGCTTTCACACACACTTATCTCTCAGAACTGAGCGTATGGAGAGACGTTCGTTCATCCAGCACAAATGGAACGGTTTGCAGGAGAAACACTTACTCTGTGTTCTCAGTCTGTTTCCAAGGGCCGGTTTGAAGTGCCTGCCGTTTTCACTGTAAAACCGAGTTGGAGCTTGTAGCTCCCCATATATATGTATGGAGTGGAGTTAGCAACTGAAAAGAAACTTTGTGTTCCCTTCAAGCTAGGTGAAGGACGGCTTTCACACACACTTATCTCTCAGAACTGAGCATGTGGAGAGACGTTCGTTCATCCAGCACAAAGGGAACGGGTTGCAGGAGAAACATTTTCTCTGTGTTCTCAGTCTGTTTCCTGGGCCGGTTAGAAGTGCCTGCCGTTTTCACTGTAAAACCGATTTGGAGCTTGTAGCTCCCCATATATATGTATGGAGTGGAGTTTGCAACTGAAAAGAAACTGTGAGTTCCCTTCAAGCTAGGTGAAGGACGGCTTTCACACACACTTATCTCTCAGAACTGAGCATGTGGAGAGACGTTCGTTCATCCAGCACAAAGGGAACGGGTTGCAGGAGAAACACTTACTCTGTGTTCTCAGTCTGTTTCCTTGTGCCGGTTTGAAGTGCCTGCCGTTTTCACTGTAAAACCGAGTTGGAGCTTGGACCTTCCCATATATATGTATGGAGTGGAGTTTGCAACTGAAAAGAAACTTTGTGTTCCCTTCAAGCGAGGTGAAGGATGGCTTTCACACACACTTATCTCTCAGAACTGAGCATGTGGAGAGACGTTCGTTCATCCAGCACAAAGGGAACGGGTTGAAGGATAAACACTTATACTGTGTTCTCATTCTGTTTCCTAGTGCCGGTTTGAAGTGCCTGCCGTTTTCACTGTAAAACCGAGTTGGTGCTTGTAGCTCCCCTTATATATGTATGGAGGGGAGTTGGCAACTGAAAAGAAACTGTGTTCCCTTCAAGCTAGCTGAAGGAAGGCATTCACACACACTTATCTCACAGAACTGAGCATGTGGAGAAACGTTCTTTCATCCAGCACAAAGGGAACGGGTTGCAGGAGAAACACTTTCTCTGTGTTCTCAGTCTGCTTCCTAGTGCCGGTTTGAAGTGCCTGCCGTTTTCACTGTAAAATCGAGTTGGGGTTGTACCTCCCCATATATATGTATGGAGTGGAGTTTGCAACTGAAAAGAACCTGTGTGTTCCCTTCAAGCTTGGTGAAGGACGGCTTTCACACACACTTATCTCTCAGAACTGAGCATGTGGAGAGACGTTCGTTCATCCAGCACAATGGGAACGGGTTGCAGGAGAAACACTTACTCTGTGTTCTCAGTCTGTTTCCTAGTGCCGGTTTGAAGTGCCTGCCGTTTCCACTGTAAAACCGAGTTGGAGCTTGGACCTCCCCATATAAATGTATGGAGTGGAGTTTGCAACTGAAAAGAAACTTTGTGTTCCCTTCAAGCTAGGTGAAGGACGGCTTTCACACACACTTATCTCTCAGAACTGAGCATGTGGAGAGACGTTCGTTCATCCAGCACAAAGGGAACGGGTTGCAGGAGAAACACTTACTCTGTGTTCTCAGTCTGTTTCCTAGTGTCGGTTTGAAGTGCCTGCCGTTTTCACTGTAAAACCGAGTTGGAGCTTGCACCTCCCCATATATATGTATGGAGTGGAGTTTGCAACTGAAAAGAAACTTTGTGTTCCCTTCAAGCGAGGTGAAGGATGGCTTTCACACACACTTATCTCTCAGAACTGAGCATGTGGAGAGAAGTTCGTTCATCCAGCACAAAGGGAACGGGTTGCAGGAGAAACACTTACTCTGTGTTCTCATTCTGTTTCCTAGTGCCGGTTTGAAGTGCCTGCCGTTTTCACTGTAAAACCAAGTTGGAGCTTGTAGCTCCCCTTATATATGTATGGAGTGGAGTTTGCAACTGAAAAGAAACTGTGTGTTCCCTTCAAGCTAGGTGAAGGACGGCTTTCACACACACTTATCTCTCAGAACTGAGCATGTGGAGAGACGTTCGTTCATCCAGCACAAAGGGAACGGGTTGCAGGAGAAACACTTACTGTGTGTTCTCAGTCTATTTCCTAGTGCCGGTTTGAAGTGCCCGCCGTTTTCACTGTAAAACCGAGTTGGAGCTTGTAGCTCCCCATATATATGTATGGAGTGGAGTTTGCAACTGATAAGAAATTGTGTGTTCCCTTCAAGCTAGGTGAAGGACGGCTTTCACACACACTTATCTCTCAGAACTGAGCATGTGGAGAGGCGTTCGTTCATCCAGCACAAAGGGAACGGGTTGCAGGAGAAACAATTACTCTGTGTTCTCAGTCTGTTTCCTAGTGCCGGTTTGAAGTGCCTGCCGTTTTCACTGTAAAACCGAGTTGGAGCTTGTAGCTCCCCATATATATGTATGGAGTGGAGTTTGCAACTGAAAAGAAACTGTGTGTTCCCTTCAAGCTAGGTGAAGGACGGCTTTCACACACACTTATCTCTCAGAACTGAGCACGAGGAGAGACGTTCGTTCATACAGCAGAATGGGAACGGGTTGCAGGAGAAACACTTACTCTGTGTTCTCAGTCTGTTTCCTAGTGCCGGTTTGAAGTGCCTGCCGTTTTCACTGTAAAACCGAGTTGGAGCTTGTACCTCCCCATATATATGTATGGAATGGAATTTGCAACTGAAAAGAAACTTTGTGTTAGCTTCAAACTAGGTGAAGGACGGCTTTCACACACACTTATCTCTCAGAACTGAGCATGTGGAGAGACGTTCGTTCATCCATCACAAACGGAACGGGTTGCAGGAGAAACACTTACTCTGTGTTCTCAGTGTGTTTCCTAGTGCCGGTTTGAAGTGCCTGCCGTTTTCACTGTAAAACCGTGTTGGAGCTTGTAGCTCCCCATATATATGTATGGAGTGGAGTTTGCAACTGAAAAGAAACTGTGTGTTCGCTTCAAGCTAGGTGAAGGACAGCCTACACACACACTTATCTCTTAGAACTGAGCATGTGGAGAGACGTTCGTTCATCCAGCACAAAGGGAACGGGTTGAAGGACAAACACTTACTTTGTTTTCTCAGTCTGTTTCCTAGTGCCGGTTTGAAGTGCCTGCCGTTTTCACTGTAAAACCGAGTTGGAGCTTGAACATCCCGTTATATATGTATGGAGTGGAGTTTGCAACTGAAAAGAACCTTTGTGTTCCCTTCAAGCTAGGTGAAGGACGGCTTTCACCCACACTTATCTCTCAGAACTGAGCATGTGGAGAGACGTTCGTTCATCCAGCACAAAGGGAACGGGTTGAAGGAGAAACACTTATACTGTGTTCTCATTCTGTTTCCTAGTGCCGGTTTGAAGTGCCTGCCGTTTTCACTGTAAAACCGAGTTGGTGCTTGTAGCTCCCCTTATATATGTATGGAGGGGAGTTGGCAACTGAAAAGAAACTGTGTTCCCTTCAAGCTAGCTGAAGGAAGGCATTCACACACACTTATCTCACAGAACTGAGCATGTGGAGAAACGTTCGTTCATCCAGCACAAAGGGAACGGGTTGCAGGAGAAACACTTTCTCTGTGTTCTCAGTCTGCTTCCTAGTGCCGGTTTGAAGTGCCTGCCGTTTTCACTGTAAAATCGAGTTGGGGTTGTACCTCCCCATATATATGTATGGAGTGGAGTTTGCAACTGAAAAGAACCTTTGTGTTCCCTTCAAGCTTGGTGAAGGACGGCTTTCACACACACTTATCTCTCAGAAATGAGCATGTGGAGAGACGTTCGTTCATCCAGCACAAAGGGAACGGGTTGCAGGAGAAACAATTACTCTGTGTTCTCAGTCTGTTTCCTAGTGCCGGTTTGAAGTGCCTGCCGTTTTCACTGTAAAACCGAGTTGGAGCTTGTAGCTCCCCATATATATGTATGGAGTGGAGTTTGCAACTGAAAAGAAACTGTGTGTTCCCTTCAAGCTAGGTGAAGGACGGCTTTCACACACACTTATCTCTCAGAACTGAGCACGAGGAGAGACGTTCGTTCATACAGCAGAATGGGAACGGGTTGCAGGAGAAACACTTACTCTGTGTTCTCAGTCTGTTTCCTAGTGCCGGTTTGAAGTGCCTGCCGTTTTCACTGTAAAACCGAGTTGGAGCTTGTACCTCCCCATATATATGTATGGAATGGAATTTGCAACTGAAAAGAAACTTTGTGTTAGCTTCAAACTAGGTGAAGGACGGCTTTCACACACACTTATCTCTCAGAACTGAGCATGTGGAGAGACGTTCGTTCATCCATCACAAACGGAACGGGTTGCAGGAGAAACACTTACTCTGTGTTCTCAGTGTGTTTCCTAGTGCCGGTTTGAAGTGCCTGCCGTTTTCACTGTAAAACCGTGTTGGAGCTTGTAGCTCCCCATATATATGTATGGAGTGGAGTTTGCAACTGAAAAGAAACTGTGTGTTCGCTTCAAGCTAGGTGAAGGACAGCCTACACACACACTTATCTCTTAGAACTGAGCATGTGGAGAGACGTTCGTTCATCCAGCACAAAGGGAACGGGTTGAAGGACAAACACTTACTTTGTTTTCTCAGTCTGTTTCCTAGTGCCGGTTTGAAGTGCCTGCCGTTTTCACTGTAAAACCGAGTTGGAGCTTGAACATCCCGTTATATATGTATGGAGTGGAGTTTGCAACTGAAAAGAAACTTTGTGTTCCCTTCAAGCTAGGTGAAGGACGGCTTTCACACACACTTATCTCTCAGAACTGAGCATGTGGAGAGACGTTCGTTCATCCAGCACAAAGGGAACGGGTTGCAGGAGAAACACTTACTCTGTGTTCTGAGTCTGTTTCCTTGTGCCGGTTTGAAGTGCCTGCCGTTTTCACTGTAAAATCGATTTGGAGCTTGTAGCTCCCCATATATATGTATGGAGTGGAGTTTGCAACTGAAAAGAAACTGTGAGTTCCCTTCAAGCTAGGTGAAGGACGGCTTTCACACACACTTATCTCTCAGAACTGAGCATGTGGAGAGACGTTCGTTCATCCAGCACAAAGGGAACGGGTTGCAGGAGAAACACTTACTCTGTGTTCTCAGTCTGTTTCCTTGTGCCGGTTTGAAGTGCCTGCCGTTTTCACTGTAAAACCGAGTTGGAGCTTGGACCTCCCCATATATATGTATGGAGTGGAGTTTGCAACTGAAAAGAAACTTTGTGTTCCCTTCAAGCGAGGTGAAGGATGGCTTTCACACACACTTATCTCTCAGAACTGAGCATGTGGAGAGACGTTCGTTCATCCAGCACAAAGGGAACGGGTTGTAGGAGAAACACTTACTCTGTGTTCTCATTCTGTTTCCTAGTGCCGGTTTGAAGTGCCTGCCGTTTTCACTGTAAAACCGAGTTGGTGCTTGTAGCTCCCCTTATATATGTATGGAGGGGAGTTGGCAACTGAAAAGAAACTGTGTTCCCTTCAAGCTAGCTAAAGGAAGGCATTCACACACACTTATCTCACAGAACTGAGTATGTGGAGAAACGTTCGTTCATCCAGCACAAAGGGAACGGGTTGCAGGAGAAACACTTTCTCTGTGTTCTCAGTCTGCTTCCTAGTGCCAGTTTGAAGTGCCTGCCGTTTTCACTGTAAAATCGAGTTGGGGTTGTACCTCCCCATATATATGTATGGAGTGGAGTTTGCCACTGAAAAGAACCTGTGTGTTCCCTTCAAGCTTGGTGAAGGACGGCTTTCACACACACTTATCTCTCAGAACTGAGCATGTGGAGAGACGTTCGTTCATCCAGCACAATGGGAACGGGTTGCAGGAGAAACACTTACTCTGTGTTCTCAGTCTGTTTCCTAGTTCCGGTTTGAAGTGCCTGCCGTTTTCACTGTAAAACCGAGTTGGAGCTTGGACCTCCCCATATAAATGTATGGAGTGGAGTTTGCAACTGAAAAGAAACTTTGTGTTCCCTTCAAGCTAGGTGAAGGACGGCTTTCACACACACTTATCTCTCAGAACTGAGCATGTGGAGAGACGTTCGTTCATCCAGCACAAAGGGAACGGGTTGCAGGAGAAACACTTTCTCTGTGTTCTCAGTCTGTTTCCTAGGGCCGGTTTGAAGTGCCTGCCGTTTTCACTGTAAAACCGAGTTGGAGCTAGAAGCTCCCCATAAATATGTATGGAGTGGAGTTTGCAACTGAAAAGAAACTGTGTGTTCCCTTCAAGCTAGGTGAAGGACGGCTTTCACACACACTTATCTCTCAGAACTGAGCGTATGGAGAGACGTTCGTTCATCCAGCACAAATGGAACGGTTTGCAGGAGAAACACTTACTCTGTGTTCTCAGTCTGTTTCCAAGGGCCGGTTTGAAGTGCCTGCCGTTTTCACTGTAAAACCGAGTTGGAGCTTGTAGCTCCCCATATATATGTATGGAGTGGAGTTAGCAACTGAAAAGAAACTTTGTGTTCCCTTCAAGCTAGGTGAAGGACGGCTTTCACACACACTTATCTCTCAGAACTGAGCATGTGGAGAGACGTTCGTTCATCCAGCACAAAGGGAACGGGTTGCAGGAGAAACATTTTCTCTGTGTTCTCAGTCTGTTTCCTGGGCCGGTTAGAAGTGCCTGCCGTTTTCACTGTAAAACCGATTTGGAGCTTGTAGCTCCCCATATATATGTATGGAGTGGAGTTTGCAACTGAAAAGAAACTGTGAGTTCCCTTCAAGCTAGGTGAAGGACGGCTTTCACACACACTTATCTCTCAGAACTGAGCATGTGGAGAGACGTTCGTTCATCCAGCACAAAGGGAACGGGTTGCAGGAGAAACACTTACTCTGTGTTCTCAGTCTGTTTCCTTGTGCCGGTTTGAAGTGCCTGCCGTTTTCACTGTAAAACCGAGTTGGAGCTTGGACCTCCCCATATATATGTATGGAGTGGAGTTTGCAACTGAAAAGAAACTTTGTGTTCCCTTCAAGCGAGGTGAAGGATGGCTTTCACACACACTTATCTCTCAGAACTGAGCATGTGGAGAGACGTTCGTTCATCCAGCACAAAGGGAACGGGTTGTAGGAGAAACACTTACTCTGTGTTCTCATTCTGTTTCCTAGTGCCGGTTTGAAGTGCCTGCCGTTTTCACTGTAAAACCGAGTTGGTGCTTGTAGCTCCCCTTATATATGTATGGAGGGGAGTTGGCAACTGAAAAGAAACTGTGTTCCCTTCAAGCTAGCTAAAGGAAGGCATTCACACACACTTATCTCACAGAACTGAGTATGTGGAGAAACGTTCGTTCATCCAGCACAAAGGGAACGGGTTGCAGGAGAAACACTTTCTCTGTGTTCTCAGTCTGCTTCCTAGTGCCAGTTTGAAGTGCCTGCCGTTTTCACTGTAAAATCGAGTTGGGGTTGTACCTCCCCATATATATGTATGGAGTGGAGTTTGCCACTGAAAAGAACCTGTGTGTTCCCTTCAAGCTTGGTGAAGGACGGCTTTCACACACACTTATCTCTCAGAACTGAGCATGTGGAGAGACGTTCGTTCATCCAGCACAATGGGAACGGGTTGCAGGAGAAACACTTACTCTGTGTTCTCAGTCTGTTTCCTAGTTCCGGTTTGAAGTGCCTGCCGTTTTCACTGTAAAACCGAGTTGGAGCTTGGACCTCCCCATATAAATGTATGGAGTGGAGTTTGCAACTGAAAAGAAACTTTGTGTTCCCTTCAAGCTAGGTGAAGGACGGCTTTCACACACACTTATCTCTCAGAACTGAGCATGTGGAGAGACGTTCGTTCATCCAGCACAAAGGGAACGGGTTGCAGGAGAAACACTTTCTCTGTGTTCTCAGTCTGTTTCCTAGGGCCGGTTTGAAGTGCCTGCCGTTTTCACTGTAAAACCGAGTTGGAGCTAGAAGCTCCCCATAAATATGTATGGAGTGGAGTTTGCAACTGAAAAGAAACTGTGTGTTCCCTTCAAGCTAGGTGAAGGACGGCTTTCACACACACTTATCTCTCAGAACTGAGCGTATGGAGAGACGTTCGTTCATCCAGCACAAATGGAACGGTTTGCAGGAGAAACACTTACTCTGTGTTCTCAGTCTGTTTCCAAGGGCCGGTTTGAAGTGCCTGCCGTTTTCACTGTAAAACCGAGTTGGAGCTTGTAGCTCCCCATATATATGTATGGAGTGGAGTTAGCAACTGAAAAGAAACTTTGTGTTCCCTTCAAGCTAGGTGAAGGACGGCTTTCACACACACTTATCTCTCAGAACTGAGCATGTGGAGAGACGTTCGTTCATCCAGCACAAAGGGAACGGGTTGCAGGAGAAACATTTTCTCTGTGTTCTCAGTCTGTTTCCTGGGCCGGTTAGAAGTGCCTGCCGTTTTCACTGTAAAACCGATTTGGAGCTTGTAGCTCCCCATATATATGTATGGAGTGGAGTTTGCAACTGAAAAGAAACTGTGAGTTCCCTTCAAGCTAGGTGAAGGACGGCTTTCACACACACTTATCTCTCAGAACTGAGCATGTGGAGAGACGTTCGTTCATCCAGCACAAAGGGAACGGGTTGCAGGAGAAACACTTACTCTGTGTTCTCAGTCTGTTTCCTTGTGCCGGTTTGAAGTGCCTGCCGTTTTCACTGTAAAACCGAGTTGGAGCTTGGACCTCCCCATATATATGTATGGAGTGGAGTTTGCAACTGAAAAGAAACTTTGTGTTCCCTTCAAGCGAGGTGAAGGATGGCTTTCACACACACTTATCTCTCAGAACTGAGCATGTGGAGAGACGTTCGTTCATCCAGCACAAAGGGAACGGGTTGTAGGAGAAACACTTACTCTGTGTTCTCATTCTGTTTCCTAGTGCCGGTTTGAAGTGCCTGCCGTTTTCACTGTAAAACCGAGTTGGTGCTTGTAGCTCCCCTTATATATGTATGGAGGGGAGTTGGCAACTGAAAAGAAACTGTGTTCCCTTCAAGCTAGCTAAAGGAAGGCATTCACACACACTTATCTCACAGAACTGAGTATGTGGAGAAACGTTCGTTCATCCAGCACAAAGGGAACGGGTTGCAGGAGAAACACTTTCTCTGTGTTCTCAGTCTGCTTCCTAGTGCCAGTTTGAAGTGCCTGCCGTTTTCACTGTAAAATCGAGTTGGTGTTGTACCTCCCCATATATATGTATGGAGTGGAGTTTGCCACTGAAAAGAACCTGTGTGTTCCCTTCAAGCTTGGTGAAGGACGGCTTTCACACACACTTATCTCTCAGAACTGAGCATGTGGAGAGACGTTCGTTCATCCAGCACAATGGGAACGGGTTGCAGGAGAAACACTTACTCTGTGTTCTCAGTCTGTTTCCTAGTTCCGGTTTGAAGTGCCTGCCGTTTTCACTGTAAAACCGAGTTGGAGCTTGGACCTCCCCATATAAATGTATGGAGTGGAGTTTGCAACTGAAAAGAAACTTTGTGTTCCCTTCAAGCTAGGTGAAGGACGGCTTTCACACACACTTATCTCTCAGAACTGAGCATGTGGAGAGACGTTCGTTCATCCAGCACAAAGGGAACGGGTTGCAGGAGAAACACTTTCTCTGTGTTCTCAGTCTGTTTCCTAGGGCCGGTTTGAAGTGCCTGCCGTTTTCACTGTAAAACCGAGTTGGAGCTAGAAGCTCCCCATAAATATGTATGGAGTGGAGTTTGCAACTGAAAAGAAACTGTGTGTTCCCTTCAAGCTAGGTGAAGGACGGCTTTCACACACACTTATCTCTCAGAACTGAGCGTATGGAGAGACGTTCGTTCATCCAGCACAAATGGAACGGTTTGCAGGAGAAACACTTACTCTGTGTTCTCAGTCTGTTTCCAAGGGCCGGTTTGAAGTGCCTGCCGTTTTCACTGTAAAACCGAGTTGGAGCTTGTAGCTCCCCATATATATGTATGGAGTGGAGTTAGCAACTGAAAAGAAACTTTGTGTTCCCTTCAAGCTAGGTGAAGGACGGCTTTCACACACACTTATCTCTCAGAACTGAGCATGTGGAGAGACGTTCGTTCATCCAGCACAAAGGGAACGGGTTGCAGGAGAAACATTTTCTCTGTGTTCTCAGTCTGTTTCCTGGGCCGGTTAGAAGTGCCTGCCGTTTTCACTGTAAAACCGATTTGGAGCTTGTAGCTCCCCATATATATGTATGGAGTGGAGTTTGCAACTGAAAAGAAACTGTGAGTTCCCTTCAAGCTAGGTGAAGGACGGCTTTCACACACACTTATCTCTCAGAACTGAGCATGTGGAGAGACGTTCGTTCATCCAGCACAAAGGGAACGGGTTGCAGGAGAAACACTTACTCTGTGTTCTCAGTCTGTTTCCTTGTGCCGGTTTGAAGTGCCTGCCGTTTTCACTGTAAAACCGAGTTGGAGCTTGGACCTCCCCATATATATGTATGGAGTGGAGTTTGCAACTGAAAAGAAACTTTGTGTTCCCTTCAAGCGAGGTGAAGGATGGCTTTCACACACACTTATCTCTCAGAACTGAGCATGTGGAGAGACGTTCGTTCATCCAGCACAAAGGGAACGGGTTGTAGGAGAAACACTTACTCTGTGTTCTCATTCTGTTTCCTAGTGCCGGTTTGAAGTGCCTGCCGTTTTCACTGTAAAACCGAGTTGGTGCTTGTAGCTCCCCTTATATATGTATGGAGGGGAGTTGGCAACTGAAAAGAAACTGTGTTCCCTTCAAGCTAGCTAAAGGAAGGCATTCACACACACTTATCTCACAGAACTGAGTATGTGGAGAAACGTTCGTTCATCCAGCACAAAGGGAACGGGTTGCAAGAGAAACACTTTCTCTGTGTTCTCAGTCTGCTTCCTAGTGCCAGTTTGAAGTGCCTGCCGTTTTCACTGTAAAATCGAGTTGGGGTTGTACCTCCCCATATATATGTATGGAGTGGAGTTTGCCACTGAAAAGAACCTGTGTGTTCCCTTCAAGCTTGGTGAAGGACGGCTTTCACACACACTTATCTCTCAGAACTGAGCATGTGGAGAGACGTTCGTTCATCCAGCACAATGGGAACGGGTTGCAGGAGAAACACTTACTCTGTGTTCTCAGTCTGTTTCCTAGTTCCGGTTTGAAGTGCCTGCCGTTTTCACTGTAAAACCGAGTTGGAGCTTGGACCTCCCCATATAAATGTATGGAGTGGAGTTTGCAACTGAAAAGAAACTTTGTGTTCCCTTCAAGCTAGGTGAAGGACGGCTTTCACACACACTTATCTCTCAGAACTGAGCATGTGGAGAGACGTTCGTTCATCCAGCACAAAGGGAACGGGTTGCAGGAGAAACACTTTCTCTGTGTTCTCAGTCTGTTTCCTAGGGCCGGTTTGAAGTGCCTGCCGTTTTCACTGTAAAACCGAGTTGGAGCTAGAAGCTCCCCATAAATATGTATGGAGTGGAGTTTGCAACTGAAAAGAAACTGTGTGTTCCCTTCAAGCTAGGTGAAGGACGGCTTTCACACACACTTATCTCTCAGAACTGAGCGTATGGAGAGACGTTCGTTCATCCAGCACAAATGGAACGGTTTGCAGGAGAAACACTTACTCTGTGTTCTCAGTCTGTTTCCAAGGGCCGGTTTGAAGTGCCTGCCGTTTTCACTGTAAAACAGAGTTGGAGCTTGTAGCTCCCCATATATATGTATGGAGTGGAGTTAGCAACTGAAAAGAAACTTTGTGTTCCCTTCAAGCTAGGTGAAGGACGGCTTTCACACACACTTATCTCTCAGAACTGAGCATGTGGAGAGACGTTCGTTCATCCAGCACAAAGGGAACGGGTTGCAGGAGAAACATTTTCTCTGTGTTCTCAGTCTGTTTCCTGGGCCGGTTAGAAGTGCCTGCCGTTTTCACTGTAAAACCGATTTGGAGCTTGTAGCTCCCCATATATATGTATGGAGTGGAGTTTGCAACTGAAAAGAAACTGTGAGTTCCCTTCAAGCTAGGTGAAGGACGGCTTTCACACACACTTATCTCTCAGAACTGAGCATGTGGAGAGACGTTCGTTCATCCAGCACAAAGGGAACGGGTTGCAGGAGAAACACTTACTCTGTGTTCTCAGTCTGTTTCCTTGTGCCGGTTTGAAGTGCCTGCCGTTTTCACTGTAAAACCGAGTTGGAGCTTGGACCTCCCCATATACATGTATGGAGTGGAGTTTGCAACTGAAAAGAAACTTTGTGTTCCCTTCAAGCGAGGTGAAGGATGGCTTTCACACACACTTATCTCTCTGAACTGAGCATGTGGAGAGACGTTCGTTCATCCAGCACAAAGGGAACGGGTTGAAGGATAAACACTTATACTGTGTTCTCATTCTGTTTCCTAGTGCCGGTTTGAAGTGCCTGCCGTTTTCACTGTAAAACCGAGTTGGTGCTTGTAGCTCCCCTTATATATGTATGGAGGGGAGTTGGCAACTGAAAAGAAACTGTGTTCCCTTCAAGCTAGCTGAAGGAAGGCATTCACACACACTTATCTCACAGAACTGAGCATGTGGAGAAACGTTCTTTCATCCAGCACAAAGGGAACGGGTTGCAGGAGAAACACTTTCTCTGTGTTCTCAGTCTGCTTCCTAGTGCCGGTTTGAAGTGCCTGCCGTTTTCACTGTAAAATCGAGTTGGGGTTGTACCTCCCCATATATATGTATGGAGTGGAGTTTGCAACTGAAAAGAACCTGTGTGTTCCCTTCAAGCTTGGTGAAGGACGGCTTTCACACACACTTATCTCTCAGAACTGAGCATGTGGAGAGACGTTCGTTCATCCAGCACAATGGGAACGGGTTGCAGGAGAAACACTTACTCTGTGTTCTCAGTCTGTTTCCTAGTGCCGGTTTGAAGTGCCTGCCGTTTTCACTGTAAAACCGAGTTGGAGCTTGGACCTCCCCATATAAATGTATGGAGTGGAGTTTGCAACTGAAAAGAAACTTTGTGTTCCCTTCAAGCTAGGTGAAGGACGGCTTTCACACACACTTATCTCTCAGAACTGAGCATGTGGAGAGACGTTCGTTCATCCAGCACAAAGGGAACGGGTTGCAGGAGAAACACTTACTCTGTGTTCTCAGTCTGTTTCCTAGTGTCGGTTTGAAGTGCCTGCCGTTTTCACTGTAAAACCGAGTTGGAGCTTGCACCTCCCCATATATATGTATGGAGTGGAGTTTGCAACTGAAAAGAAACTTTGTGTTCCCTTCAAGCGAGGTGAAGGATGGCTTTCACACACACTTATCTCTCAGAACTGAGCATGTGGAGAGAAGTTCGTTCATCCAGCACAAAGGGAACGGGTTGCAGGAGAAACACTTACTCTGTGTTCTCATTCTGTTTCCTAGTGCCGGTTTGAAGTGCCTGCCGTTTTCACTGTAAAACCAAGTTGGAGCTTGTAGCTCCCCTTATATATGTATGGAGTGGAGTTTGCAACTGAAAAGAAACTGTGTGTTCCCTTCAAGCTAGGTGAAGGACGGCTTTCACACACACTTATCTCTCAGAACTGAGCATGTGGAGAGACGTTCGTTCATCCAGCACAAAGGGAACGGGTTGCAGGAGAAACACTTACTGTGTGTTCTCAGTCTATTTCCTAGTGCCGGTTTGAAGTGCCCGCCGTTTTCACTGTAAAACCGAGTTGGAGCTTGTAGCTCCCCATATATATGTATGGAGTGGAGTTTGCAACTGATAAGAAATTGTGTGTTCCCTTCAAGCTAGGTGAAGGACGGCTTTCACACACACTTATCTCTCAGAACTGAGCATGTGGAGAGGCGTTCGTTCATCCAGCACAAAGGGAACGGGTTGCAGGAGAAACAATTACTCTGTGTTCTCAGTCTGTTTCCTAGTGCCGGTTTGAAGTGCCTGCCGTTTTCACTGTAAAACCGATTTGGAGCTTGTAGCTCCCCATATATATGTATGGAGTGGAGTTTGCAACTGAAAAGAAACTGTGTGTTCCCTTCAAGCTAGGTGAAGGACGGCTTTCACACACACTTATCTCTCAGAACTGAGCACGAGGAGAGACGTTCGTTCATACAGCAGAATGGGAACGGGTTGCAGGAGAAACACTTACTCTGTGTTCTCAGTCTGTTTCCTAGTGCCGGTTTGAAGTGCCTGCCGTTTTCACTGTAAAACCGAGTTGGAGCTTGTACCTCCCCATATATATGTATGGAATGGAATTTGCAACTGAAAAGAAACTTTGTGTTAGCTTCAAACTAGGTGAAGGACGGCTTTCACACACACTTATCTCTCAGAACTGAGCATGTGGAGAGACGTTCGTTCATCCATCACAAACGGAACGGGTTGCAGGAGAAACACTTACTCTGTGTTCTCAGTGTGTTTCCTAGTGCCGGTTTGAAGTGCCTGCCGTTTTCACTGTAAAACCGTGTTGGAGCTTGTAGCTCCCCATATATATGTATGGAGTGGAGTTTGCAACTGAAAAGAAACTGTGTGTTCGCTTCAAGCTAGGTGAAGGACAGCCTACACACACACTTATCTCTTAGAACTGAGCATGTGGAGAGACGTTCGTTCATCCAGCACAAAGGGAACGGGTTGAAGGACAAACACTTACTTTGTTTTCTCAGTCTGTTTCCTAGTGCCGGTTTGAAGTGCCTGCCGTTTTCACTGTAAAACCGAGTTGGAGCTTGAACATCCCGTTATATATGTATGGAGTGGAGTTTGCAACTGAAAAGAACCTTTGTGTTCCCTTCAAGCTAGGTGAAGGACGGCTTTCACCCACACTTATCTCTCAGAACTGAGCATGTGGAGAGACGTTCGTTCATCCAGCACAAAGGGAACGGGTTGAAGGAGAAACACTTATACTGTGTTCTCATTCTGTTTCCTAGTGCCCGTTTGAAGTGCCTGCCGTTTTCACTGTAAAACCGAGTTGGTGCTTGTAGCTCCCCTTATATATGTATGGAGGGGAGTTGGCAACTGAAAAGAAACTGTGTTCCCTTCAAGCTAGCTGAAGGAAGGCATTCACACACACTTATCTCACAGAACTGAGCATGTGGAGAAACGTTCGTTCATCCAGCACAAAGGGAACGGGTTGCAGGAGAAACACTTTCTCTGTGTTCTCAGTCTGCTTCCTAGTGCCGGTTTGAAGTGCCTGCCGTTTTCACTGTAAAATCGAGTTGGGGTTGTACCTCCCCATATATATGTATGGAGTGGAGTTTGCAACTGAAAAGAACCTTTGTGTTCCCTTCAAGCTTGGTGAAGGACGGCTTTCACACACACTTATCTCTCAGAACTGAGCATGTGGAGAGACGTTCGTTCATCCAGCACAATGGGAACGGGTTGCAGGAGAAACACTTACTCTGTGTTCTCAGTCTGTTTCCTAGTGCCGGTTTGAAGTGCCTGCCGTTTTCACTGTAAAACCGAGTTGGAGCTTGGACCTCCCCATATAAATGTATGGAGTGGAGTTTGCAACTGAAAAGAAACTTTGTGTTCCCTTCAAGCTAGGTGAAGGACGGCTTTCACACACACTTATCTCTCAGAACTGAGCATGTGAAGAGACGTTCGTTCATCCAGCACAAAGGGAACGGGTTGCAGGAGAAACACTTTCTCTGTGTTCTCAGTCTGTTTCCTAGGGCCGGTTTGAAGTGCCTGCCGTTTTCACTGTAAAACTGAGTTGGTGCTTGTAGCTCCCCTTATATATGTATGGAGGGGAGTTGGCAACTGAAAAGAAACTGTGTTCCCTTCAAGCTAGCTGAAGGAAGGCATTCACACACACTTATCTCTCAGAACTGAGCATGCGGAGAGACGTTCGTTCATCCAGCACAAAGGGAACGGGTTGCAGGAGAAACATTTTCTCTGTGTTCTCAGTCTGTTTCCTAGTGCCGGTTTGAAGTGCCTGCCGTTTTCACTGTAAAACCGAGTTGGAGCTTGGACCTCCCCATATAAATGTATGGAGTGGAGTTTGCAACTGAAAAGAAACTTTGTGTTCCCTTCAAGCTAGGTGAAGGACGGCTTTCACACACACTTATCTCTCAGAACTGAGCATGTGGAGAGACGTTCGTTCATCCAGCACAAAGGGAACGGGTTGCAGGAGAAACATTTTCTCTGTGTTCTCAGTCTGTTTCCTAGTGCCGGTTTGAAGTGCCTACCGTTTTCACTGTAAAACCGAGTTGGGGCTTGTACCTCCCCATATATATGTATGGAGTGGAGTTTGCAACTGAAAAGAAACTTTGTGTTCCCTTCAAGCTAGGTGAAGGACGGCTTTCACACACACTTATCTCTCAGAACTGAGCATGTGGAGAGACGTTCGTTCATCCAGCACAAAGGGAACGGGTTGCAGGAGAAACAATTACTCTGTGTTCTCAGTCTGTTTCCTAGTGCCGGTTTGAAGTGCCTGCCGTTTTCACTGTAAAACCGAGTTGGAGCTTGTAGCTCCCCATATATATGTATGGAGTGGAGTTTGCAACTGAAAAGAAACTGTGTGTTCCCTTCAAGCTAGGTGAAGGACGGCTTTCACACACACTTATCTCTCAGAACTGAGCACGAGGAGAGACGTTCGTTCATACAGCAGAATGGGAACGGGTTGCAGGAGAAACACTTCCTCTGTGTTCTCAGTCTGTTTCCTAGTGCCGGTTTGAAGTGCCTGCCGTTTTCACTGTAAAACCGAGTTGGAGCTTGTACCTCCCCATATATATGTATGGAATGGAATTTGCAACTGAAAAGAAACTTTGTGTTAGCTTCAAACTAGGTGAAGGACGGCTTTCACACACACTTATCTCTCAGAACTGAGCATGTGGAGAGACGTTCGTTCATCCATCACAAACGGAACGGGTTGCAGGAGAAACACTTACTCTGTGTTCTCAGTGTGTTTCCTAGTGCCGGTTTGAAGTGCCTGCCGTTTTCACTGTAAAACCGTGTTGGAGCTTGTAGCTCCCCATATATATGTATGGAGTGGAGTTTGCAACTGAAAAGAAACTGTGTGTTCGCTTCAAGCTAGGTGAAGGACAGCCTACACACACACTTATCTCTTAGAACTGAGCATGTGGAGAGACGTTCGTTCATCCAGCACAAAGGGAACGGGTTGAAGGACAAACACTTAATTTGTTTTCTCAGTCTGTTTCCTAGTGCCGGTTTGAAGTGCCTGCCGTTTTCACTGTAAAACCGAGTTGGAGCTTGAACATCCCGTTATATATGTATGGAGTGGAGTTTGCAACTGAAAAGAACCTTTGTGTTCCCTTCAAGCTAGGTGAAGGACGGCTTTCACCCACACTTATCTCTCAGAACTGAGCATGTGGAGAGACGTTCGTTCATCCAGCACAAAGGGAACGGGTTGAAGGAGAAACACTTATACTGTGTTCTCATTCTGTTTCCTAGTGCCGGTTTGAAGTGCCTGCCGTTTTCACTGTAAAACCGAGTTGGTGCTTGTAGCTCCCCTTATATATGTATGGAGGGGAGTTGGCAACTGAAAAGAAACTGTGTTCCCTTCAAGCTAGCTGAAGGAAGGCATTCACACACACTTATCTCACAGAACTGAGCATGTGGAGAAACGTTCGTTCATCCAGCACAAAGGGAACGGGTTGCAGGAGAAACACTTTCTCTGTGTTCTCAGTCTGCTTCCTAGTGCCGGTTTGAAGTGCCTGCCGTTTTCACTGTAAAATCGAGTTGGGGTTGTACCTCCCCATATATATGTATGGAGTGGAGTTTGCAACTGAAAAGAACCTTTGTGTTCCCTTCAAGCTTGGTGAAGGACGGCTTTCACTCACACTTATCTCTCAGAACTGAGCATGTGGAGAGACGTTCGTTCATCCAGCACAATGGGAACGGGTTGCAGGAGAAACACTTACTCTGTGTTCTCAGTCTGTTTCCTAGTGCCGGTTTGAAGTGCCTGCCGTTTTCACTGTAAAACCGAGTTGGAGCTTGGACCTCCCCATATAAATGTATGGAGTGGAGTTTGCAACTGAAAAGAAACTTTGTGTTCCCTTCAAGCTAGGTGAAGGACGGCTTTCACACACACTTATCTCTCAGAACTGAGCATGTGAAGAGACGTTCGTTCATCCAGCACAAAGGGAACGGGTTGCAGGAGAAACACTTTCTCTGTGTTCTCAGTCTGTTTCCTAGGGCCGGTTTGAAGTGCCTGCCGTTTTCACTGTAAAACTGAGTTGGTGCTTGTAGCTCCCCTTATATATGTATGGAGGGGAGTTGGCAACTGAAAAGAAACTGTGTTCCCTTCAAGCTAGCTGAAGGAAGGCATTCACACACACTTATCTCTCAGAACTGAGCATGTGGAGAGACGTTCGTTCATCCAGCACAAAGGGAACGGGTTGCAGGAGAAACATTTTCTCTGTGTTCTCAGTCTGTTTCCTAGTGCCGGTTTGAAGTGCCTGCCGTTTTCACTGTAAAACGGAGTTGGAGCTTGGACCTCCCCATATAAATGTATGGAGTGGAGTTTGCAACTGAAAAGAAACTTTGTGTTCCCTTCAAGCTAGGTGAAGGACGGCTTTCACACACACTTATCTCTCAGAACTGAGCATGTGGAGAGACGTTCGTTCATCCAGCACAAAGGGAACGGGTTGCAGGAGAAACATTTTCTCTGTGTTCTCAGTCTGTTTCCTAGTGCCGGTTTGAAGTGCCTACCGTTTTCACTGTAAAACCGAGTTGGGGCTTGTACCTCCCCATATATATGTATGGAGTGGAGTTTGCAACTGAAAAGAAACTTTGTGTTCCCTTCAAGCTAGGTGAAGGACGGCTTTCACACACACTTATCTCTCAGAACTGAGCATGTGGAGAGACGTTCGTTCATCCAGCACAAAGGGAACGGGTTGCAGGAGAAACACTTACTCTGTGATCTGAGTCTGTTTCCTTGTGCCGGTTTGAAGTGCCTGCCGTTTTCACTGTAAAATCGATTTGGAGCTTGTAGCTCCCCATATATATGTATGGAGTGGAGTTTGCAACTGAAAAGAAACTGTGAGTTCCCTTCAAGCTAGGTGAAGGACGGCTTTCACACACACTTATCTCTCAGAACTGAGCATGTGGAGAGACGTTCGTTCATCCA
This sequence comes from Vicugna pacos, assembly GCF_048564905.1. Taxonomy (NCBI): domain Eukaryota; kingdom Metazoa; phylum Chordata; class Mammalia; order Artiodactyla; family Camelidae; genus Vicugna; species Vicugna pacos. Next base: position 23,429,700 of record NW_027328742.1, on the reverse strand, counting down.
GCACAAAGGGAACGGGTTGCAGGAGAAACACTTACTCTGTGTTCTCAGTCTGTTTCCTTGTGCCGGTTTGAAGTGCCTGCCGTTTTCACTGTAAAACCGAGTTGGAGCTTGGACCACCCATATATATGTATGGAGTGGAGTTTGCAACTGAAAAGAAACTTTGTGTTCCCTTCAAGCGAGGTGAAGGATGGCTTTCACACACACTTATCTCTCAGAACTGAGCATGTGGAGAGACGTTCGTTCATCCAGCACAAAGGGAACGGGTTGTAGGAGAAACACTTATACTGTGTTCTCATTCTGTTTCCTAGTGCCGGTTTGAAGTGCCTGCCGTTTTCACTGTAAAACCGAGTTGGTGCTTGTAGCTCCCCTTATATATGTATGGAGGGGAGTTGGCAACTGAAAAGAAACTGTGTTCCCTTCAAGCTAGCTAAAGGAAGGCATTCACACACACTTATCTCACAGAACTGAGTATGTGGAGAAACGTTCGTTCATCCAGCACAAAGGGAACGGGTTGCAGGAGAAACACTTTCTCTGTGTTCTCAGTCTGCTTCCTAGTGCCAGTTTGAAGTGCCTGCCGTTTTCACTGTAAAATCGAGTTGGGGTTGTACCTCCCCATATATATGTATGGAGTGGAGTTTGCAACTGAAAAGAACCTGTGTGTTCCCTTCAAGCTTGGTGAAGGACGGCTTTCACACACACTTATCTCTCAGAACTGAGCATGTGGAGAGACGTTCGTTCATCCAGCACAATGGGAACGGGTTGCAGGAGAAACACTTACTCTGTGTTCTCAGTCTGTTTCCTAGTTCCGGTTTGAAGTGCCTGCCGTTTTCACTGTAAAACCGAGTTGGAGCTTGGACCTCCCCATATATATGTATGGAGTGGAGTTTTCAACTGATAAGAAATTGTGTGTTCCCTTCAAGCTAGGTGAAGGACGGCTTTCACACACACTTATCTCTCAGAACTGAGCATGTGGAGAGGCGTTCGTTCATCCAGCACAAAGGGAACGGGTTGCAGGAGAAACACTTCCACTGTGTTCTCATTCTGTTTCCTAGTGCTGGTTTGAAGTGCCTGCCGTTTTCACTGTAAAACCGAGTTGGAGCTTGTAGCTCCCCTTATATATGTATGGAGTGGAGTTGGCAACTGAAAAGAAACTGTGTGTTCCCTTCAAGCTAGCTGAAGGACGGCTTTCAAACACACTTATCTCTCAGAACTGAGCATGTGGAGAGACGTTCGTTCATCCAGCACAAAGGGAACGGGTTGCAGGAGAAACACTTACTCTGGTTTCTCAGTCTGTTTCCTAGTGCCGGTTTGAAGTGCCTGCCGTTTTCACTGTAAAACCGAGTTGGAGCTTGTACCTCCCCATATATATGTATGGAGTGGAGTTTGCAACTGAAAAGAAACTTTGTGTTCCCTTCAAGCTAGGTGAAGGACGGCTTTCACACACACTTATCTCTCAGAACTGAGCATGTGGAGAGACGTTCGTTCATCCAGCACAAAGGGAACGGGTTGCAGGAGAAACACTTACTCTGTGTTCTCAGTCTGTTTCCTAGGGCCGGTTTGAAGTGCCTGCCGTTTTCACTGTAAAACCGAGTTGGAGCTTGTAGCTCCCCATATATATGTATGGAGTGGAGTTTGCAACTGAAAAGAAACTGTGTGTTCCCTTCAAGCTAGTTGAAGGACGGCTTTCACACACACTTATCTCCCAGAACTGAGCATGTTGAGAGATGTTCGTTCATCCAGCACAAAGGGAACGGGTTGCAGGAGAAACACTTACTCTGTGTTCTCAGTCTGTTTCCTTGTGCCGGTTTGAAGTGCCTGCCGTTTTCACTGTAAAACCGAGTTGGAGCTTGTACCTCCCCATATATATGTATGGAGTGGAGTTTGCAACTGAAAAGAAACTTTGTGTTCCCTTAAAGCGAGGTGAAGGATGGCTTTCACACACAATTATCTCTCAGAACTGAGCATGTGGAGAGACGTTCGTTCATCCAGCACAAAGGGAACGCTTTGCAGGAGAAACACTTCCACTGTGTTCTCATTCTGTTTCCTAGTGCTGGTTTGAAGTGCCTGCCGTTTTCACTGTAAAACCGAGTTGGAGCTTGTAGCTCCCCTTATATATGTATGGAGTGGAGTTGACAACTGAAAAGAAACTGTGTGTTCCCTTCAAGCTAGCTGAAGGACGGCTTTCAAACACACTTATCTCTCAGAACTGAGCATGTGGAGAGACGTTCGTTCATCCAGCACAAAGGGAACGGGTTGCAGGAGAAACCCTTACTCTGGTTTCTCAGTCTGTTTCCTAGTGCCGGTTTGAAGTGCCTGCCGTTTTCACTGTAAAACCGAGTTGGAGCTTGTACCTCCCCATATATATGTATGGAGTGGAGTTTGCAACTGAAAAGAAACTTTGTGTTCCCTTCAAGCTAGGTGAAGGACGGCTTTCAAACGCACTTATCTCTCAGAACTGAGCATGTGGAGAGACGTTCGTTCATCCAGCACAATGGGAACGGGTTGCAGGAGAAACACTTACTCTGTGTTCTCAGTCTGTTTCCTATTGCCGGTTTGAAGTGCCTGCTGTTTTCACTGTAAAACCGAGTTGGAACTTGTACCTCCCCATATATATGTATGGAGTGGAGTTTGCAACTGAAAAGAACCTGTGTGTTCCCTTCAAGCTAGTTGAAGGACGGCTTTCACACACACTTATTTCTCAGAACTGAGCATGTGGAGAAACGTTCGTTCATCCATCACAAAGGGAATGGGTTGCAGGAGAAACACTTTCTCTGTGTTCTCAGTCTGCTTCCTAGTGCCGGTTTGAAGTGCCTGCCGTTTTCACTGTAAAATCGAGTTGGGGTTGTACCTCCCCATATATATGTATGGAGTGGAGTTTGCAACTGAAAAGAACCTGTGTGTTCCCTTCAAGCTAGGTGAAGGACGGCTTTCACACACACTTATCTCTCAGAACTGAGCATGTGGAGATACGTTCGTTCATCCAGCACAAAGGGAACGGGTTGCAGGAGAAACCCTTACTCTGTGTTCTCAGTCTGTTTCCTAGTGCCGGTTTGAAGTGCTTGCCGTTTTCACTGTAAAACCGTGTTGGAGCTTGTAGCTCCCCATATATATGTATGGAGTGGAGTTTGCAACTGAAAAGAAACTGTGTATTCGCTTCAAGCTAGGTGAAGGACAGCCTTCACACACACTTATCTCTCAGAACTGAGCATGTGGAGAGACGTTCGTTCATCCAGCACAAAGGGAACGGGTTGAAGGACAAACACTTACTTTGTTTTCTCAGTCTGTTTCCTAGTGCCGGTTTGAAGTGCCTGCCGTTTTCACTGTAAAACCGAGTTGGTGCTTGTAGCTCCCCTTATATATGTATGGAGGGGAGTTGGCAACTGAAAAGAAACTGTGTTCCCTTCAAGCTAGCTAAAGGAAGGCATTCACACACACTTATCTCACAGAACTGAGTATGTGGAGAAACGTTCGTTCATCCAGCACAAAGGGAACGGGTTGCAGGAGAAACACTTTCTCTGTGTTCTCAGTCTGCTTCCTAGTGCCAGTTTGAAGTGCCTGCCGTTTTCACTGTAAAATCGAGTTGGGGTTGTACCTCCCCATATATATGTATGGAGTGGAGTTTGCAACTGAAAAGAACCTGTGTGTTCCCTTCAAGCTTGGTGAAGGACGGCTTTCACACACACTTATCTCTCAGAACTGAGCATGTGGAGAGACGTTCGTTCATCCAGCACAATGGGAACGGGTTGCAGGAGAAACACTTACTCTGTGTTCTCAGTCTGTTTCCTAGTTCCGGTTTGAAGTGCCTGCCGTTTTCACTGTAAAACCGAGTTGGAGCTTGGACCTCCCCATATATATGTATGGAGTGGAGTTTTCAACTGATAAGAAATTGTGTGTTCCCTTCAAGCTAGGTGAAGGACGGCTTTCACACACACTTATCTCTCAGAACTGAGCATGTGGAGAGGCGTTCGTTCATCCAGCACAAAGGGAACGGGTTGCAGGAGAAACACTTCCACTGTGTTCTCATTCTGTTTCCTAGTGCTGGTTTGAAGTGCCTGCCGTTTTCACTGTAAAACCGAGTTGGAGCTTGTAGCTCCCCTTATATATGTATGGAGTGGAGTTGGCAACTGAAAAGAAACTGTGTGTTCCCTTCAAGCTAGCTGAAGGACGGCTTTCAAACACACTTATCTCTCAGAACTGAGCATGTGGAGAGACGTTCGTTCATCCAGCACAAAGGGAACGGGTTGCAGGAGAAACACTTACTCTGGTTTCTCAGTCTGTTTCCTAGTGCCGGTTTGAAGTGCCTGCCGTTTTCACTGTAAAACCGAGTTGGAGCTTGTACCTCCCCATATATATGTATGGAGTGGAGTTTGCAACTGAAAAGAAACTTTGTGTTCCCTTCAAGCTAGGTGAAGGACGGCTTTCACACACACTTATCTCTCAGAACTGAGCATGTGGAGAGACGTTCGTTCATCCAGCACAAAGGGAACGGGTTGCAGGAGAAACACTTACTCTGTGTTCTCAGTCTGTTTCCTAGGGCCGGTTTGAAGTGCCTGCCGTTTTCACTGTAAAACCGAGTTGGAGCTTGTAGCTCCCCATATATATGTATAGAGTGGAGTTTGCAACTGAAAAGAAACTGTGTGTTCCCTTCAAGCTAGTTGAAGGACGGCTTTCACACACACTTATCTCCCAGAACTGAGCATGTTGAGAGATGTTCGTTCATCCAGCACAAAGGGAACGGGTTGCAGGAGAAACACTTACTCTGTGTTCTCAGTCTGTTTCCTTGTGCCGGTTTGAAGTGCCTGCCGTTTTCACTGTAAAACCGAGTTGGAGCTTGTACCTCCCCATATATATGTATGGAGTGGAGTTTGCAACTGAAAAGAAACTTTGTGTTCCCTTAAAGCGAGGTGAAGGATGGCTTTCACACACAATTATCTCTCAGAACTGAGCATGTGGAGAGACGTTCGTTCATCCAGCACAAAGGGAACGCTTTGCAGGAGAAACACTTCCACTGTGTTCTCATTCTGTTTCCTAGTGCTGGTTTGAAGTGCCTGCCGTTTTCACTGTAAAACCGAGTTGGAGCTTGTAGCTCCCCTTATATATGTATGGAGTGGAGTTGACAACTGAAAAGAAACTGTGTGTTCCCTTCAAGCTAGCTGAAGGACGGCTTTCAAACACACTTATCTCTCAGAACTGAGCATGTGGAGAGACGTTCGTTCATCCAGCACAAAGGGAACGGGTTGCAGGAGAAACCCTTACTCTGGTTTCTCAGTCTGTTTCCTAGTGCCGGTTTGAAGTGCCTGCCGTTTTCACTGTAAAACCGAGTTGGAGCTTGTACCTCCCCATATATATGTATGGAGTGGAGTTTGCAACTGAAAAGAAACTTTGTGTTCCCTTCAAGCTAGGTGAAGGACGGCTTTCAAACGCACTTATCTCTCAGAACTGAGCATGTGGAGAGACGTTCGTTCATCCAGCACAATGGGAACGGGTTGCAGGAGAAACACTTACTCTGTGTTCTCAGTCTGTTTCCTATTGCCGGTTTGAAGTGCCTGCTGTTTTCACTGTAAAACCGAGTTGGAACTTGTACCTCCCCATATATATGTATGGAGTGGAGTTTGCAACTGAAAAGAACCTGTGTGTTCCCTTCAAGCTAGTTGAAGGACGGCTTTCACACACACTTATTTCTCAGAACTGAGCATGTGGAGAAACGTTCGTTCATCCATCACAAAGGGAATGGGTTGCAGGAGAAACACTTTTTCTGTGTTCTCAGTCTGCTTCCTAGTGCCGGTTTGAAGTGCCTGCCGTTTTCACTGTAAAATCGAGTTGGGGTTGTACCTCCCCATATATATGTATGGAGTGGAGTTTGCAACTGAAAAGAACCTGTGTGTTCCCTTCAAGCTAGGTGAAGGACGGCTTTCACACACACTTATCTCTCAGAACTGAGCATGTGGAGATACGTTCGTTCATCCAGCACAAAGGGAACGGGTTGCAGGAGAAACCCTTACTCTGTGTTCTCAGTCTGTTTCCTAGTGCCGGTTTGAAGTGCTTGCCGTTTTCACTGTAAAACCGTGTTGGAGCTTGTAGCTCCCCATATATATGTATGGAGTGGAGTTTGCAACTGAAAAGAAACTGTGTATTCGCTTCAAGCTAGGTGAAGGACAGCCTTCACACACACTTATCTCTCAGAACTGAGCATGTGGAGAGACGTTCGTTCATCCAGCACAAAGGGAACGGGTTGCAGGAGAAACACTTACTCTGTGTTCTCAGTCTGTTTCCTAGGGCCGGTTTGAAGTGCCTGCCGTTTTCACTGTAAAACCGAGTTGGAGCTTGTAGCTCCCCATATATATGTATGGAGTGGAGTTTGCAACTGAAAAGAAACTGTGTGTTCCCTTCAAGCTAGTTGAAGGACGGCTTTCACACACACTTATCTCCCAGAACTGAGCATGTTGAGAGATGTTCGTTCATCCAGCACAAAGGGAACGGGTTGCAGGAGAAACACTTACTCTGTGTTCTCAGTCTGTTTCCTTGTGCCGGTTTGAAGTGCCTGCCGTTTTCACTGTAAAACCGAGTTGGAGCTTGTACCTCCCCATATATATGTATGGAGTGGAGTTTGCAACTGAAAAGAAACTTTGTGTTCCCTTAAAGCGAGGTGAAGGATGGCTTTCACACACAATTATCTCTCAGAACTGAGCATGTGGAGAGACGTTCGTTCATCCAGCACAAAGGGAACGCTTTGCAGGAGAAACACTTCCACTGTGTTCTCATTCTGTTTCCTAGTGCTGGTTTGAAGTGCCTGCCGTTTTCACTGTAAAACCGAGTTGGAGCTTGTAGCTCCCCTTATATATGTATGGAGTGGAGTTGACAACTGAAAAGAAACTGTGTGTTCCCTTCAAGCTAGCTGAAGGACGGCTTTCAAACACACTTATCTCTCAGAACTGAGCATGTGGAGAGACGTTCGTTCATCCAGCACAAAGGGAACGGGTTGCAGGAGAAACCCTTACTCTGGTTTCTCAGTCTGTTTCCTAGTGCCGGTTTGAAGTGCCTGCCGTTTTCACTGTAAAACCGAGTTGGAGCTTGTACCTCCCCATATATATGTATGGAGTGGAGTTTGCAACTGAAAAGAAACTTTGTGTTCCCTTCAAGCTAGGTGAAGGACGGCTTTCAAACGCACTTATCTCTCAGAACTGAGCATGTGGAGAGACGTTCGTTAATCCAGCACAATGGGAACGGGTTGCAGGAGAAACACTTACTCTGTGTTCTCAGTCTGTTTCCTATTGCCGGTTTGAAGTGCCTGCTGTTTTCACTGTAAAACCGAGTTGGAACTTGTACCTCCCCATATATATGTATGGAGTGGAGTTTGCAACTGAAAAGAACCTGTGTGTTCCCTTCAAGCTAGTTGAAGGACGGCTTTCACACACACTTATTTCTCAGAACTGAGCATGTGGAGAAACGTTCGTTCATCCATCACAAAGGGAATGGGTTGCAGGAGAAACACTTTCTCTGTGTTCTCAGTCTGCTTCCTAGTGCCGGTTTGAAGTGCCTGCCGTTTTCACTGTAAAATCGAGTTGGGGTTGTACCTCCCCATATATATGTATGGAGTGGAGTTTGCAACTGAAAAGAACCTGTGTGTTCCCTTCAAGCTAGGTGAAGGACGGCTTTCACACACACTTATCACTCAGAACTGTGCATGTGGAGATACGTTCGTTCATCCAGCACATAGGGAAGGGGTTGCAGGAGAAACCCTTACTCTGTGTTCTCAGTCTGTTTCCTAGTGCCGGTTTGAAGTGCTTGCCGTTTTCACTGTAAAACCGTGTTGGAGCTTGTAGCTCCCCATATATATGTATGGAGTGGAGTTTGCAACTGAAAAGAAACTGTGTATTCGCTTCAAGCTAGGTGAAGGACAGCCTTCACACACACTTATCTCTCAGAACTGAGCATGTGGAGAGACGTTCGTTCATCCAGCACAAAGGAAACGGGTTGAAGGACAAATACTTACTTTGTTTTCTCAGTCTGTTTCCTAGTGCCGGTTTGAAGTGCCTGCCGTTTTCACTGTAAAACCGAGTTGGAGCTTGAACATCCCGTTATATATGTATGGAGTGGAGTTTGCAACTGAAAAGAAACTGTGTGTTCCCTTCAAGCTAGCTGAAGGACGGCTTTCACACACACTTATCTCTCAGAACTGAGCACGAGGAGAGACGTTCGTTCATACAGCAGAATGGGAACGGGTTGCAGGAGAAACACTTACTCTGTGTTCTCAGTCTGTTTCCTAGTGCCGGTTTGAAGTGCCTGCCGTTTTCACTGTAAAACCGAGTTGGAGCTTGTAGCTCCCCTTATATAAGTATGGAGTGGAGTTGGCAACTGAAAAGAAACTGTGTGTTCCCTTCAAGCTAGCTGAAGGACGGCTTTCACACACACTTATCTCTCAGAACTGAGCATGTGGAGAGACGTTCGTTCATCCAGCACAAAGGGAACGGGTTGCAGGAGAAACCCTTACTCTGGTTTCTCAGTCTGTTTCCTAGTGCCGGTTTGAAGTGCCTGCCGTTTTCACTGTAAAACCGAGTTGGAGCTTGTACCTCCCCATATATATGTATGGAGTGGAGTTTGCAACTGAAAAGAAACTTTGTGTTCCCTTCAAGCTAGGTGAAGGACGGCTTTCAAACGCACTTATCTCTCAGAACTGAGCATGTGGAGAGACGTTCGTTAATGCAGCACAATGGGAACGGGTTGCAGGAGAAACACTTACTCTCTGTTCTCAGTCTGTTTCCTATTGCCGGTTTGAAGTGCCTGCTGTTTTCACTGTAAAACCGAGTTGGAACTTGTACCTCCCCATATATATGTATGGAGTGGAGTTTGCAACTGAAAAGAACCTGTGTGTTCCCTTCAAGCTAGTTGAAGGACGGCTTTCACACACACTTATTTCTCAGAACTGAGCATGTGGAGAAACGTTCGTTCATCCAGCACAAAGGGAACGGGTTGCAGGAGAAACACTTTCTCTGTGTTCTCAGTCTGCTTCCTAGTGCCGGTTTGAAGTGCCTGCCGTTTTCACTGTAAAATCGGGTTGGGGTTGTACCTTCCCATATATATGTATGGAGTGGAGTTTGCAACTGAAAACAACCTGTGTGTTCCCTTCAAGCTAGGTGAAGGACGGCTTTCACACACACTTATCTCTCAGAACTGAGCATGTGGAGAGACGTTCGTTCATCCAGCACAATGGGAACGGGTTGCAGGAGAAACACTTACTCTGTGTTCTCAGTCTGTTTCCTAGTGCCGGTTTGAAGTGCCTGCCGTTTTCACTGTAAAACCGAGATGGAGCTTTTACCTCCCCATATATATGTATGGAGTGGAGTTTGCAACTGAAAAGAAACTTTGTGTTCCCTTCAAGCTAGGTGAAGGACGGCTTTCACACACACTAATCTCTCAGAACTGAGCATGTGGAGAGACGTTCGTTCATCCAGCACAAAGGGAACGGGTTGCAGGAGAAACACTTCCACTGTGTTCTCATTCTGTTTCCTAGTGCTGGTTTGAAGTGCCTGCCGTTTTCACTGTAAAACCGAGTTGGAGCTTGTAGCTCCCCTTATATAAGTATGGAGTGGAGTTGGCAACTGAAAAGACACTGTGTGTTCCCTTCAAGCTAGCTGAAGGACGGCTTTCACACACACTTATCTCTCAGAACTGAGCATGTGGAGAGACGTTCGTTCATCCAGCACAAAGGGAACGGGTTGCAGGAGAAACCCTTACTCTGGTTTCTCAGTCTGTTTCCTAGTGCCGGTTTGAAGTGCCTGCCGTTTTCACTGTAAAACGGAGTTGGAGCTTGGACCTCCCCATATAAATGTATGGAGTGGAGTTTGCAACTGAAAAGAAACTTTGTGTTCCCTTCAAGCTAGGTGAAGGACGGCTTTCACACACACTTATCTCTCAGAACTGAGCATGTGGAGAGACGTTCGTTCATCCAGCACAAAGGGAACGGGTTGCAGGAGAAACATTTTCTCTGTGTTCTCAGTCTGTTTCCTAGTGCCGGTTTGAAGTGCCTACCGTTTTCACTGTAAAACCGAGTTGGGGCTTGTACCTCCCCATATATATGTATGGAGTGGAGTTTGCAACTGAAAAGAAACTTTGTGTTCCCTTCAAGCTAGGTGAAGGACGGCTTTCACACACACTTATCTCTCAGAACTGAGCATGTGGAGAGACGTTCGTTCATCCAGCACAAAGGGAACGGGTTGCAGGAGAAACACTTACTCTGTGATCTGAGTCTGTTTCCTTGTGCCGGTTTGAAGTGCCTGCCGTTTTCACTGTAAAATCGATTTGGAGCTTGTAGCTCCCCATATATATGTATGGAGTGGAGTTTGCAACTGAAAAGAAACTGTGAGTTCCCTTCAAGCTAGGTGAAGGACGGCTTTCACACACACTTATCTCTCAGAACTGAGCATGTGGAGAGACGTTCGTTCATCCAGCACAAAGGGAACGGGTTGCAGGAGAAACACTTACTCTGTGTTCTCAGTCTGTTTCCTTGTGCCGGTTTGAAGTGCCTGCCGTTTTCACTGTAAAACCGAGTTGGAGCTTGGACCACCCATATATATGTATGGAGTGGAGTTTGCAACTGAAAAGAAACTTTGTGTTCCCTTCAAGCGAGGTGAAGGATGGCTTTCACACACACTTATCTCTCAGAACTGAGCATGTGGAGAGACGTTCGTTCATCCAGCACAAAGGGAACGGGTTGTAGGAGAAACACTTATACTGTGTTCTCATTCTGTTTCCTAGTGCCGGTTTGAAGTGCCTGCCGTTTTCACTGTAAAACCGAGTTGGTGCTTGTAGCTCCCCTTATATATGTATGGAGGGGAGTTGGCAACTGAAAAGAAACTGTGTTCCCTTCAAGCTAGCTAAAGGAAGGCATTCACACACACTTATCTCACAGAACTGAGTATGTGGAGAAACGTTCGTTCATCCAGCACAAAGGGAACGGGTTGCAGGAGAAACACTTTCTCTGTGTTCTCAGTCTGCTTCCTAGTGCCAGTTTGAAGTGCCTGCCGTTTTCACTGTAAAATCGAGTTGGGGTTGTACCTCCCCATATATATGTATGGAGTGGAGTTTGCAACTGAAAAGAACCTGTGTGTTCCCTTCAAGCTTGGTGAAGGACGGCTTTCACACACACTTATCTCTCAGAACTGAGCATGTGGAGAGACGTTCGTTCATCCAGCACAATGGGAACGGGTTGCAGGAGAAACACTTACTCTGTGTTCTCAGTCTGTTTCCTAGTTCCGGTTTGAAGTGCCTGCCGTTTTCACTGTAAAACCGAGTTGGAGCTTGGACCTCCCCATATATATGTATGGAGTGGAGTTTTCAACTGATAAGAAATTGTGTGTTCCCTTCAAGCTAGGTGAAGGACGGCTTTCACACACACTTATCTCTCAGAACTGAGCATGTGGAGAGGCGTTCGTTCATCCAGCACAAAGGGAACGGGTTGCAGGAGAAACACTTCCACTGTGTTCTCATTCTGTTTCCTAGTGCTGGTTTGAAGTGCCTGCCGTTTTCACTGTAAAACCGAGTTGGAGCTTGTAGCTCCCCTTATATATGTATGGAGTGGAGTTGGCAACTGAAAAGAAACTGTGTGTTCCCTTCAAGCTAGCTGAAGGACGGCTTTCAAACACACTTATCTCTCAGAACTGAGCATGTGGAGAGACGTTCGTTCATCCAGCACAAAGGGAACGGGTTGCAGGAGAAACACTTACTCTGGTTTCTCAGTCTGTTTCCTAGTGCCGGTTTGAAGTGCCTGCCGTTTTCACTGTAAAACCGAGTTGGAGCTTGTACCTCCCCATATATATGTATGGAGTGGAGTTTGCAACTGAAAAGAAACTTTGTGTTCCCTTCAAGCTAGGTGAAGGACGGCTTTCACACACACTTATCTCTCAGAACTGAGCATGTGGAGAGACGTTCGTTCATCCAGCACAAAGGGAACGGGTTGCAGGAGAAACACTTACTCTGTGTTCTCAGTCTGTTTCCTAGGGCCGGTTTGAAGTGCCTGCCGTTTTCACTGTAAAACCGAGTTGGAGCTTGTAGCTCCCCATATATATGTATGGAGTGGAGTTTGCAACTGAAAAGAAACTGTGTGTTCCCTTCAAGCTAGTTGAAGGACGGCTTTCACACACACTTATCTCCCAGAACTGAGCATGTTGAGAGATGTTCGTTCATCCAGCACAAAGGGAACGGGTTGCAGGAGAAACACTTACTCTGTGTTCTCAGTCTGTTTCCTTGTGCCGGTTTGAAGTGCCTGCCGTTTTCACTGTAAAACCGAGTTGGAGCTTGTACCTCCCCATATATATGTATGGAGTGGAGTTTGCAACTGAAAAGAAACTTTGTGTTCCCTTAAAGCGAGGTGAAGGATGGCTTTCACACACAATTATCTCTCAGAACTGAGCATGTGGAGAGACGTTCGTTCATCCAGCACAAAGGGAACGCTTTGCAGGAGAAACACTTCCACTGTGTTCTCATTCTGTTTCCTAGTGCTGGTTTGAAGTGCCTGCCGTTTTCACTGTAAAACCGAGTTGGAGCTTGTAGCTCCCCTTATATATGTATGGAGTGGAGTTGACAACTGAAAAGAAACTGTGTGTTCCCTTCAAGCTAGCTGAAGGACGGCTTTCAAACACACTTATCTCTCAGAACTGAGCATGTGGAGAGACGTTCGTTCATCCAGCACAAAGGGAACGGGTTGCAGGAGAAACCCTTACTCTGGTTTCTCAGTCTGTTTCCTAGTGCCGGTTTGAAGTGCCTGCCGTTTTCACTGTAAAACCGAGTTGGAGCTTGTACCTCCCCATATATATGTATGGAGTGGAGTTTGCAACTGAAAAGAAACTTTGTGTTCCCTTCAAGCTAGGTGAAGGACGGCTTTCAAACGCACTTATCTCTCAGAACTGAGCATGTGGAGAGACGTTCGTTCATCCAGCACAATGGGAACGGGTTGCAGGAGAAACACTTACTCTGTGTTCTCAGTCTGTTTCCTATTGCCGGTTTGAAGTGCCTGCTGTTTTCACTGTAAAACCGAGTTGGAACTTGTACCTCCCCATATATATGTATGGAGTGGAGTTTGCAACTGAAAAGAACCTGTGTGTTCCCTTCAAGCTAGTTGAAGGACGGCTTTCACACACACTTATTTCTCAGAACTGAGCATGTGGAGAAACGTTCGTTCATCCATCACAAAGGGAATGGGTTGCAGGAGAAACACTTTCTCTGTGTTCTCAGTCTGCTTCCTAGTGCCGGTTTGAAGTGCCTGCCGTTTTCACTGTAAAATCGAGTTGGGGTTGTACCTCCCCATATATATGTATGGAGTGGAGTTTGCAACTGAAAAGAACCTGTGTGTTCCCTTCAAGCTAGGTGAAGGACGGCTTTCACACACACTTATCTCTCAGAACTGAGCATGTGGAGATACGTTCGTTCATCCAGCACAAAGGGAACGGGTTGCAGGAGAAACCCTTACTCTGTGTTCTCAGTCTGTTTCCTAGTGCCGGTTTGAAGTGCTTGCCGTTTTCACTGTAAAACCGTGTTGGAGCTTGTAGCTCCCCATATATATGTATGGAGTGGAGTTTGCAACTGAAAAGAAACTGTGTATTCGCTTCAAGCTAGGTGAAGGACAGCCTTCACACACACTTATCTCTCAGAACTGAGCATGTGGAGAGACGTTCGTTCATCCAGCACAAAGGGAACGGGTTGAAGGACAAACACTTACTTTGTTTTCTCAGTCTGTTTCCTAGTGCCGGTTTGAAGTGCCTGCCGTTTTCACTGTAAAACCGAGTTGGTGCTTGTAGCTCCCCTTATATATGTATGGAGGGGAGTTGGCAACTGAAAAGAAACTGTGTTCCCTTCAAGCTAGCTAAAGGAAGGCATTCACACACACTTATCTCACAGAACTGAGTATGTGGAGAAACGTTCGTTCATCCAGCACAAAGGGAACGGGTTGCAGGAGAAACACTTTCTCTGTGTTCTCAGTCTGCTTCCTAGTGCCAGTTTGAAGTGCCTGCCGTTTTCACTGTAAAATCGAGTTGGGGTTGTACCTCCCCATATATATGTATGGAGTGGAGTTTGCAACTGAAAAGAACCTGTGTGTTCCCTTCAAGCTTGGTGAAGGACGGCTTTCACACACACTTATCTCTCAGAACTGAGCATGTGGAGAGACGTTCGTTCATCCAGCACAATGGGAACGGGTTGCAGGAGAAACACTTACTCTGTGTTCTCAGTCTGTTTCCTAGTTCCGGTTTGAAGTGCCTGCCGTTTTCACTGTAAAACCGAGTTGGAGCTTGGACCTCCCCATATATATGTATGGAGTGGAGTTTTCAACTGATAAGAAATTGTGTGTTCCCTTCAAGCTAGGTGAAGGACGGCTTTCACACACACTTATCTCTCAGAACTGAGCATGTGGAGAGGCGTTCGTTCATCCAGCACAAAGGGAACGGGTTGCAGGAGAAACACTTCCACTGTGTTCTCATTCTGTTTCCTAGTGCTGGTTTGAAGTGCCTGCCGTTTTCACTGTAAAACCGAGTTGGAGCTTGTAGCTCCCCTTATATATGTATGGAGTGGAGTTGGCAACTGAAAAGAAACTGTGTGTTCCCTTCAAGCTAGCTGAAGGACGGCTTTCAAACACACTTATCTCTCAGAACTGAGCATGTGGAGAGACGTTCGTTCATCCAGCACAAAGGGAACGGGTTGCAGGAGAAACACTTACTCTGGTTTCTCAGTCTGTTTCCTAGTGCCGGTTTGAAGTGCCTGCCGTTTTCACTGTAAAACCGAGTTGGAGCTTGTACCTCCCCATATATATGTATGGAGTGGAGTTTGCAACTGAAAAGAAACTTTGTGTTCCCTTCAAGCTAGGTGAAGGACGGCTTTCACACACACTTATCTCTCAGAACTGAGCATGTGGAGAGACGTTCGTTCATCCAGCACAAAGGGAACGGGTTGCAGGAGAAACACTTACTCTGTGTTCTCAGTCTGTTTCCTAGGGCCGGTTTGAAGTGCCTGCCGTTTTCACTGTAAAACCGAGTTGGAGCTTGTAGCTCCCCATATATATGTATAGAGTGGAGTTTGCAACTGAAAAGAAACTGTGTGTTCCCTTCAAGCTAGTTGAAGGACGGCTTTCACACACACTTATCTCCCAGAACTGAGCATGTTGAGAGATGTTCGTTCATCCAGCACAAAGGGAACGGGTTGCAGGAGAAACACTTACTCTGTGTTCTCAGTCTGTTTCCTTGTGCCGGTTTGAAGTGCCTGCCGTTTTCACTGTAAAACCGAGTTGGAGCTTGTACCTCCCCATATATATGTATGGAGTGGAGTTTGCAACTGAAAAGAAACTTTGTGTTCCCTTAAAGCGAGGTGAAGGATGGCTTTCACACACAATTATCTCTCAGAACTGAGCATGTGGAGAGACGTTCGTTCATCCAGCACAAAGGGAACGCTTTGCAGGAGAAACACTTCCACTGTGTTCTCATTCTGTTTCCTAGTGCTGGTTTGAAGTGCCTGCCGTTTTCACTGTAAAACCGAGTTGGAGCTTGTAGCTCCCCTTATATATGTATGGAGTGGAGTTGACAACTGAAAAGAAACTGTGTGTTCCCTTCAAGCTAGCTGAAGGACGGCTTTCAAACACACTTATCTCTCAGAACTGAGCATGTGGAGAGACGTTCGTTCATCCAGCACAAAGGGAACGGGTTGCAGGAGAAACCCTTACTCTGGTTTCTCAGTCTGTTTCCTAGTGCCGGTTTGAAGTGCCTGCCGTTTTCACTGTAAAACCGAGTTGGAGCTTGTACCTCCCCATATATATGTATGGAGTGGAGTTTGCAACTGAAAAGAAACTTTGTGTTCCCTTCAAGCTAGGTGAAGGACGGCTTTCAAACGCACTTATCTCTCAGAACTGAGCATGTGGAGAGACGTTCGTTCATCCAGCACAATGGGAACGGGTTGCAGGAGAAACACTTACTCTGTGTTCTCAGTCTGTTTCCTATTGCCGGTTTGAAGTGCCTGCTGTTTTCACTGTAAAACCGAGTTGGAACTTGTACCTCCCCATATATATGTATGGAGTGGAGTTTGCAACTGAAAAGAACCTGTGTGTTCCCTTCAAGCTAGTTGAAGGACGGCTTTCACACACACTTATTTCTCAGAACTGAGCATGTGGAGAAACGTTCGTTCATCCATCACAAAGGGAATGGGTTGCAGGAGAAACACTTTTTCTGTGTTCTCAGTCTGCTTCCTAGTGCCGGTTTGAAGTGCCTGCCGTTTTCACTGTAAAATCGAGTTGGGGTTGTACCTCCCCATATATATGTATGGAGTGGAGTTTGCAACTGAAAAGAACCTGTGTGTTCCCTTCAAGCTAGGTGAAGGACGGCTTTCACACACACTTATCTCTCAGAACTGAGCATGTGGAGATACGTTCGTTCATCCAGCACAAAGGGAACGGGTTGCAGGAGAAACCCTTACTCTGTGTTCTCAGTCTGTTTCCTAGTGCCGGTTTGAAGTGCTTGCCGTTTTCACTGTAAAACCGTGTTGGAGCTTGTAGCTCCCCATATATATGTATGGAGTGGAGTTTGCAACTGAAAAGAAACTGTGTATTCGCTTCAAGCTAGGTGAAGGACAGCCTTCACACACACTTATCTCTCAGAACTGAGCATGTGGAGAGACGTTCGTTCATCCAGCACAAAGGGAACGGGTTGCAGGAGAAACACTTACTCTGTGTTCTCAGTCTGTTTCCTAGGGCCGGTTTGAAGTGCCTGCCGTTTTCACTGTAAAACCGAGTTGGAGCTTGTAGCTCCCCATATATATGTATGGAGTGGAGTTTGCAACTGAAAAGAAACTGTGTGTTCCCTTCAAGCTAGTTGAAGGACGGCTTTCACACACACTTATCTCCCAGAACTGAGCATGTTGAGAGATGTTCGTTCATCCAGCACAAAGGGAACGGGTTGCAGGAGAAACACTTACTCTGTGTTCTCAGTCTGTTTCCTTGTGCCGGTTTGAAGTGCCTGCCGTTTTCACTGTAAAACCGAGTTGGAGCTTGTACCTCCCCATATATATGTATGGAGTGGAGTTTGCAACTGAAAAGAAACTTTGTGTTCCCTTAAAGCGAGGTGAAGGATGGCTTTCACACACAATTATCTCTCAGAACTGAGCATGTGGAGAGACGTTCGTTCATCCAGCACAAAGGGAACGCTTTGCAGGAGAAACACTTCCACTGTGTTCTCATTCTGTTTCCTAGTGCTGGTTTGAAGTGCCTGCCGTTTTCACTGTAAAACCGAGTTGGAGCTTGTAGCTCCCCTTATATATGTATGGAGTGGAGTTGACAACTGAAAAGAAACTGTGTGTTCCCTTCAAGCTAGCTGAAGGACGGCTTTCAAACACACTTATCTCTCAGAACTGAGCATGTGGAGAGACGTTCGTTCATCCAGCACAAAGGGAACGGGTTGCAGGAGAAACCCTTACTCTGGTTTCTCAGTCTGTTTCCTAGTGCCGGTTTGAAGTGCCTGCCGTTTTCACTGTAAAACCGAGTTGGAGCTTGTACCTCCCCATATATATGTATGGAGTGGAGTTTGCAACTGAAAAGAAACTTTGTGTTCCCTTCAAGCTAGGTGAAGGACGGCTTTCAAACGCACTTATCTCTCAGAACTGAGCATGTGGAGAGACGTTCGTTAATCCAGCACAATGGGAACGGGTTGCAGGAGAAACACTTACTCTGTGTTCTCAGTCTGTTTCCTATTGCCGGTTTGAAGTGCCTGCTGTTTTCACTGTAAAACCGAGTTGGAACTTGTACCTCCCCATATATATGTATGGAGTGGAGTTTGCAACTGAAAAGAACCTGTGTGTTCCCTTCAAGCTAGTTGAAGGACGGCTTTCACACACACTTATTTCTCAGAACTGAGCATGTGGAGAAACGTTCGTTCATCCATCACAAAGGGAATGGGTTGCAGGAGAAACACTTTCTCTGTGTTCTCAGTCTGCTTCCTAGTGCCGGTTTGAAGTGCCTGCCGTTTTCACTGTAAAATCGAGTTGGGGTTGTACCTCCCCATATATATGTATGGAGTGGAGTTTGCAACTGAAAAGAACCTGTGTGTTCCCTTCAAGCTAGGTGAAGGACGGCTTTCACACACACTTATCACTCAGAACTGTGCATGTGGAGATACGTTCGTTCATCCAGCACAAAGGGAAGGGGTTGCAGGAGAAACCCTTACTCTGTGTTCTCAGTCTGTTTCCTAGTGCCGGTTTGAAGTGCTTGCCGTTTTCACTGTAAAACCGTGTTGGAGCTTGTAGCTCCCCATATATATGTATGGAGTGGAGTTTGCAACTGAAAAGAAACTGTGTATTCGCTTCAAGCTAGGTGAAGGACAGCCTTCACACACACTTATCTCTCAGAACTGAGCATGTGGAGAGACGTTCGTTCATCCAGCACAAAGGAAACGGGTTGAAGGACAAATACTTACTTTGTTTTCTCAGTCTGTTTCCTAGTGCCGGTTTGAAGTGCCTGCCGTTTTCACTGTAAAACCGAGTTGGAGCTTGAACATCCCGTTATATATGTATGGAGTGGAGTTTGCAACTGAAAAGAAACTGTGTGTTCCCTTCAAGCTAGCTGAAGGACGGCTTTCACACACACTTATCTCTCAGAACTGAGCACGAGGAGAGACGTTCGTTCATACAGCAGAATGGGAACGGGTTGCAGGAGAAACACTTACTCTGTGTTCTCAGTCTGTTTCCTAGTGCCGGTTTGAAGTGCCTGCCGTTTTCACTGTAAAACCGAGTTGGAGCTTGTAGCTCCCCTTATATAAGTATGGAGTGGAGTTGGCAACTGAAAAGAAACTGTGTGTTCCCTTCAAGCTAGCTGAAGGACGGCTTTCACACACACTTATCTCTCAGAACTGAGCATGTGGAGAGACGTTCGTTCATCCAGCACAAAGGGAACGGGTTGCAGGAGAAACCCTTACTCTGGTTTCTCAGTCTGTTTCCTAGTGCCGGTTTGAAGTGCCTGCCGTTTTCACTGTAAAACCGAGTTGGAGCTTGTACCTCCCCATATATATGTATGGAGTGGAGTTTGCAACTGAAAAGAAACTTTGTGTTCCCTTCAAGCTAGGTGAAGGACGGCTTTCAAACGCACTTATCTCTCAGAACTGAGCATGTGGAGAGACGTTCGTTAATGCAGCACAATGGGAACGGGTTGCAGGAGAAACACTTACTCTCTGTTCTCAGTCTGTTTCCTATTGCCGGTTTGAAGTGCCTGCTGTTTTCACTGTAAAACCGAGTTGGAACTTGTACCTCCCCATATATATGTATGGAGTGGAGTTTGCAACTGAAAAGAACCTGTGTGTTCCCTTCAAGCTAGTTGAAGGACGGCTTTCACACACACTTATTTCTCAGAACTGAGCATGTGGAGAAACGTTCGTTCATCCAGCACAAAGGGAACGGGTTGCAGGAGAAACACTTTCTCTGTGTTCTCAGTCTGCTTCCTAGTGCCGGTTTGAAGTGCCTGCCGTTTTCACTGTAAAATCGGGTTGGGGTTGTACCTTCCCATATATATGTATGGAGTGGAGTTTGCAACTGAAAACAACCTGTGTGTTCCCTTCAAGCTAGGTGAAGGACGGCTTTCACACACACTTATCTCTCAGAACTGAGCATGTGGAGAGACGTTCGTTCATCCAGCACAATGGGAACGGGTTGCAGGAGAAACACTTACTCTGTGTTCTCAGTCTGTTTCCTAGTGCCGGTTTGAAGTGCCTGCCGTTTTCACTGTAAAACCGAGATGGAGCTTTTACCTCCCCATATATATGTATGGAGTGGAGTTTGCAACTGAAAAGAAACTTTGTGTTCCCTTCAAGCTAGGTGAAGGACGGCTTTCACACACACTAATCTCTCAGAACTGAGCATGTGGAGAGACGTTCGTTCATCCAGCACAAAGGGAACGGGTTGCAGGAGAAACACTTCCACTGTGTTCTCATTCTGTTTCCTAGTGCTGGTTTGAAGTGCCTGCCGTTTTCACTGTAAAACCGAGTTGGAGCTTGTAGCTCCCCTTATATAAGTATGGAGTGGAGTTGGCAACTGAAAAGACACTGTGTGTTCCCTTCAAGCTAGCTGAAGGACGGCTTTCACACACACTTATCTCTCAGAACTGAGCATGTGGAGAGACGTTCGTTCATCCAGCACAAAGGGAACGGGTTGCAGGAGAAACCCTTACTCTGGTTTCTCAGTCTGTTTCCTAGTGCCGGTTTGAAGTGCCTGCCGTTTTCACTGTAAAACCGAGTTGGAGCTTGTACCTCCCCATATATATGTATGGAGTGGAGTTTGCAACTGAAAAGAAACTTTGTGTTCCCTTCAAGCTAGGTGAAGGACGGCTTTCACACACACTTATCTCTCAGAACTGAGCATGTGGAGAGACGTTCGTTAATCCAGCACAATGGGAACGGGTTGCAGGAGAAACACTTACTCTGTGTTCTCAGTCTGTTTCCTATTGCCGGTTTGAAGTGCCTGCTGTTTTCACTGTAAAACCGAGTTGGAACTTGTACCTCCCCATATATATGTATGGAGTGGAGTTTGCAACTGAAAAGAACCTGTGTGTTCCCTTCAAGCTAGTTGAAGGACGGCTTTCACACACACTTATTTCTCAGAACTGACCATGTGGAGAAACGTTCGTTCATCCAGCACAAAGGGAACGGGTTGCAGGAGAAACACTTTCTCTGTGTTCTCAGTCTGCTTCCTAGTGCCGGTTTGAAGTACCTGCCGTTTTCACTGTAAAATCGGGTTGGGGTTGTACCTTCCCATATATATGTATGGAGTGGAGTTTGCAACTGAAAAGAACCTGTGTGTTCCCTTCAAGCTAGGTGAAGGACGGCTTTCACACACACTAATCTCTCAGAACTGAGCATGTGGAGAGACGTTCGTTCATCCAGCACAATGGGAACGGGTTGCAGGAGAAACACTTACTCTGTGTTCTCAGTCTGTTTCCTAGTGCCGGTTTGAAGTGCCTGCCGTTTTCACTGTAAAACCGAGTTGAAGCTTTTACCTCCCCATATATATGTATGGAGTGGAGTTTGCAACTGAAAAGAAACTTTGTGTTCCCTTCAAGCTAGGTGAAGGACGGCTTTCACACATACTAATCTCTCAGAACTGAGCATGTGGAGAGACGTTCGTTCATCCAGCACAAAGGGAACGGGTTGCAGGAGAAACACTTTCTCTGTGTTCTCAGTCTGTTTCCTAGGGCCGGTTTGAAGTGCCTGCCGTTTTCACTGTAAAACCGAGTTGGAGCTTGAACATCCCGTTATATATGTATGGAGTGGAGTTTGCAACTGAAAAGAACCTTTGTGTTCCGTTCAAGCTAGGTGAAGGCCGGCTTTCACCCACAATTATCTCTCAGAACTGAGCATGTGGAGAGACGTTCGTTCATCCAGCACAATGGGAACGGTCTGCAGGAAAAACACTTCCTCTGTGTTCTCATTCTGTTTCCTAGTGCCGGTTTGAAGTGCCTGCCGTTTTCACTGTAAAAACGTGTTGGGGCTTGTACCTCCCCATATATTTGTATGGAGTGGAGTTTGCAACTGAAAAGAAACTCTGTGTTCCCTTCAAGCTAGGTGAAGGACGGCTTTCACACACACTTATCTCTCAGAACTGAGCATGTGGAGAGACGTTCGTTCATCCAGCACAATGGGAACGGGTTGCAGGAGAAACACTTACTCTGTGTTCTCAGTCTGTTTCCTAGTGCCGGTTTGAAGTGCCTGCCGTTTTCACTGTAAAACCGAGTTGGAGCTTGTACCTCCCCATATATATGTATGGAGTGGAGTTTGCAAATGAAAAGAAACTTTGTGTTCCCTTCAAGCGAGGTGAAAGATGGCTTTCACACACACTTATCTCTCAGAACTGAGCATGTGGAGAGACGTTCGTTCATCCAGCACAAAGGGAACGGGTTGCAGGAGAAACACTTCCACTGTGTTCTCATTCTGTTTCCTAGTGCCGGTTTGAAGTGCCTGACGTTTTCACTGTAAAACCGATTTGGAGCTTGTAGCTCCCCTTATATATGTATGGAGTGGAGTTGGCAACTGAAAAGAAACTGTGTGTTCCCTTCAATCTAGGTGAAGGACGGCTTTCACACACACTTATCTCTCAGAACTGAGCATGTGGAGAGACGTTCGTTCATCCAGCACAAAGGGAACGGGTTGCAGGAGAAACCCTTACTCTGGTTTCTCAGTCTGTTTCCTAGTGCCGGTTTGAAGTGCCTGCCGTTTTCACTGTAAAACCGAGTTGGAGCTTGTACCTCCCCATATATATGTATGGAGTGGAGTTTGCAACTGAAAAGAAACTTTGTGTTCCCTTCAAGCTAGGTGAAGGACGGCTTTCAAACGCACTGATCTCTCAGAACTGAGCATGTGGAGAGACGTTCGTTAATCCAGCACAAAGGGAACGGGTTGCAGGAGAAACACTTACTCTGAGTTCTCAGTCTGTTTCCTATTGCCGGTTTGAAGTGCCTGCTGTTTTCACTGTAAAACCGAGTTGGAACTTGTACCTCCCCATATATATGTATGGAGTGGAGTTTGCAACTGAAAAGAACCTGTGTGTTCCCTTCAAGCTAGGTGAAGGACGGCTTTCACACACACTTATCTCTCAGAACTGAGCATGTGGAGAGGCGTTCGTTCATCCAGCACAAAGGGAACGGGTTGCAGGAGAAACAATTACTCTGTGTTCTCAGTCTGTTTCCTAGTGCCGGTTTGAAGTGCCTGCCGTTTTCACTGTAAAACCGAGTTGGAGCTTGTACCTCCCCATATATATGTATGGAGTGGAGTTTGCAACTGAAAAGAAACTTTGTGTTCCCTTCAAGCGAGGTGAAGGATGGCTTTCACACACACTTTTCTCTCAGAACTGAGCATGTGGAGAGAAGTTCGTTCATTCAGCACAAAGGGAACGGGTTGCAGGAGAAACACTTCCACTGTGTTCTCATTCTGTTTCCTAGTGCCGGTTTGAAGTGCCTGCTGTTTTCACTGTAAAACCAAGTTGGAGCTTGTAGCTCCCCTTATATATGTATGGAGTGGAGTTTGCAACTGAAAAGAAACTGTGTGTTCCCTTCAAGCTAGGTGAAGTACGGCTTTCACACACACTTATCTCTCAGAACTGACCATGTGGAGAGGCGTTCGTTCATCCAGCACAAAGGGAACGGGTTGCAGGAGAAACAATTACTCTGTGTTCTCAGTCTGTTTCCTAGTGCCGGTTTGAAGTGCCTGCCGTTTTCACTGTAAAACCGAGTTGGAGCTTGTAGCTCCCCATATATATGTATGGAGTGGAGTTTGCAACTGAAAAGAAACTGTGTGTTCCCTTCAAGCTAGCTGAAGGACGGCTTTCACACACACTTATCTCTCAGAACTGAGCATGTGGAGAGACGTTCGTTCATCCAGCACAAAGGTAACGGTTTGCAGGAGAAAAACTTACTGTGTGTTCTCAGTCTGTTTCCTAGTGCCGGTTTGAGCTGCCTGCCGTTTTCACTGTAAAACCGTGTTGGAGCTTGTACCTCCCCAAATATATGTATGGAGTGGAGTTTGTAACTGAAAAGAAATTTTGTGTTCCCTTCAAGCGAGGTGAAGGATGGCTTTCACACACACTTATCTCTCAGAACTGAGCATGTGGAGAGACGTTCGTTCATCCAGCACAAAGGGAACGGTTGCAGGTCAAACACTTCCTCTGTGTTCTCAGTCTGTTTCCTAGTGCCGGTTTGAAGTGCCTGCCGTTTTCACTGTAAAACCGAGTTGGAGCTTGGACCTCCCCATATATATGTATGGAGTGGAGTTTGCAACTGAAAAGAAACTGTGTGTTCCCTTCTAGCTAGGTGAAGGACGGCTTTCACACACACTTATCTCTCAGAACTGAGCATGTGGAGATACGTTCGTTCATCCAGCACAAAGGGAACGGGTTGCAGGAGAAACCCTTACTCTGGTTTCTCAGTCTGTTTCCTAGTGCCGGTTTGAAGTGCCTGCCGTTTTCACTGTAAAACCGAGTTGGAGCTTGTAGCTCCCCATATATATGTATGGAGTGGAGTTTGCAACTGAAAAGAAACTGTGTGTTCCCTTCAAGCTATGTGAAGGACACCCTTCACACACACACATCTCTCAGAACTGAGCATGTGGAGAGACGTTCGTTCATCCAGCACAAAGGGAACGGGTTGCAGGACAAACACTTACTTTGTTTTCTCAGTCTGTTTCCTAGTGCCGGTTTGAAGTGCCTGCCGTTTTCACTGTAAAACCGAGTTGGAGCTTGAACATCCCGTTATATATGTATGGAGTGGAGTTTGCAACTGAAAAGAACCTTTGTGTTCCCTTCAAGCTAGGTGAAGGACGGCTTTCACCCACAATTATCTCTCAGAACTGAGCATGTGGAGAGACGTTCGTTCATCCAGCACAAAGGGAACGGTTGCAGGTCAAACACTTCCTCTGTGTTCTCAGTCTGTTTCCTAGTGCCGGTTTGAAGTGCCTGCCGTTTTCACTGTAAAACCGAGTTGGAGCTTGTACCTCCCCATATATATGTATGGAGTGGAGTTTGCAACTGAAAAGAAACTGTGTGTTCGCTTCAAGCTAGGTGAAGGACAGCCTTCACACACACTTATCTCTCAGAACTGAGCATGTGGAGAGACGTTCGTTCATCCAGCACAAAGGGAACGGGTTGCAGGACAAACACTTACTTTGTTTTCTCAGTCTGTTTCCTAGTGCCGGTTTGAAGTGCCTGCCGTTTTCACTGTAAAACCGAGTTGGAGCTTGAACATCCCGTTATATATGTATGGAGTGGAGTTTGCAACTGAAAAGAACCTTTGTGTTCCCTTCAAGCTAGGTGAAGGACGGCTTTCACCCACAATTATCTCTCAGAACTGAGCATGTGGAGAGACGTTCGTTCATCCAGCACAAAGGGAACGGGTTGCAGGAGAAACACTTACTGTGGGTTCTTAGTCTGTTTCCTAGGGCTGGTATGAAGTGCCTGCCGTTTTCACTGTAAAACCGAGTTGGAGCTTGTACCTCCCCATATATATGTATGGAGTGGAGTTTGCAACTGAAAAGAACCTGTGTGTTCCCTTCAAGCTAGGTGAAGGACGGCTTTCACACACACTTATCTCTCAGAACTGAGCATGTGGAGAGACGTTCGTTCATCCAGCACAAACTGAACGGGTTGCAGGAGAAACACTTACCCTGTGTTCTCAGTCTGTTTCCTAGGGCCGGTTTGAAGTTCCTGCTGATTTCACTTTAAAAACGTGTTGGAGCTTGAACCTCCCCATATATATGTAAGGAGTGGAATTTGCAACTGAAAAGAAACTTTGTGTTCCCTTCAAGCTAGGTGAAGGACGGCTTTCACACACACTTATCTCTCAGAACTGAGCATGTGGAGAGACGTTCGTTCATCCAGCACAAAGGAAACGGGTTGCAGGAGAAACACTTTCTCTGTGTTCTCAGTCTGTTTCCTAGTGCCGGTTTGAAGTGCCTGCCGTTTTCACTGTAAAATCGAGTTGGGGCTTGTACCTCCCCATATATATGTATGGAGTGGAGTTTGCAACTGAAAAGACCCTGTGTGTTCCCTTTAAGCTAGGTGAAGGACGGCTTTCACACACACTTATCTCTCACAACTGAGCATGTGGAGAGACGTTCGTTCATCCAGCACAAAGGGAACGGGTTGCAGGAGAAACACTTTCTCTGTGTTCTCAGTCTGTTTCCTAGGGCCGGTTTGAAGTGCCTGCCGTTTTCACTGTAAAACCGAGTTGGAGCTTGTAGCTCCCCATATATATGTATGGAGTGGAGTTTGCAACTGATAAGAAATTGTGTGTTCCCTTCAAGCTAGGTGAAGTACGGCTTTCACACACACTTATCTCTCAGAACTGACCATGTGGAGAGGCGTTCGTTCATCCAGCACAAAGGGAACGGGTTGCAGGAGAAACAATTACTCTGTGTTCTCAGTCTGTTTCCTAGTGCCGGTTTGAAGTGCCTGCCGTTTTCACTGTAAAACCGAGTTGGAGCTTGTAGCTCCCCATATATATGTATGGAGTGGAGTTTGCAACTGAAAAGAAACTGTGTGTTCCCTTCAAGCTAGCTGAAGGACGGCTTTCACACACACTTATCACTCAGAACTGAGCATGTGGAGAGACGTTCGTTCATCCAGCACAAAGGTAACGGGTTGCAGGAGAAAAACTTACTGTGTGTTCTCAGTCTGTTTCCTAGTGCCGGTTTGAGCTGCCTGCCGTTTTCACTGTAAAACCGTGTTGGAGCTTGTACCTCCCCATATATATGTATGGAGTGGAGTTTGTAACTGAAAAGAAATTTTGTGTTCCCTTCAAGCGAGGTGAAGGATGGCTTTCACACACACTTATCTCTCAGAACTGAGCATGTGGAGAGACGTTCGTTCATCCAGCACAAAGGGAACGGTTGCAGGTCAAACACTTCCTCTGTGTTCTCAGTCTGTTTCCTAGTGCCGGTTTGAAGTGCCTGCCGTTTTCACTGTAAAACCGAGTTGGAGCTTGGACCTCCCCATATATATGTATGGAGTGGAGTTTGCAACTGAAAAGAAACTGTGTGTTCCCTTCTAGCTAGGTGAAGGACGGCTTTCACACACACTTATCTCTCAGAACTGAGCATGTGAAGAGACGTTCGTT
The DNA here is from genome assembly GCF_048564905.1 of Vicugna pacos. Taxonomy (NCBI): domain Eukaryota; kingdom Metazoa; phylum Chordata; class Mammalia; order Artiodactyla; family Camelidae; genus Vicugna; species Vicugna pacos. The sequence continues at coordinate 23,403,089 of NW_027328742.1, read as the reverse complement.
CATCCAGCACAAAGGGAACGGGTTGCAGGAGAAACACTTACCCTGTGTTCTCAGTCTGTTTCCTAGGGCCGGTTTGAAGTTCCTGCTGATTTCACTTTAAAAACGTGTTGGAGCTTGAACCTCCCCATATATATGTAAGGAGTGGAATTTGCAACTGAAAAGAAACTTTGTGTTCCCTTCAAGCTAGGTGAAGGACGGCTTTCACACACACTTATCTCTCAGAACTTAGCATGTGGAGAGACGTTCGTTCATCCAGCACAAAGGAAACGGGTTGCAGGAGAAACACTTTCTCTGTGTTCTCAGTCTGTTTCCTAGTGCCGGTTTGAAGTGCCTGCCGTTTTCACTGTAAAATCGAGTTGGGGCTTGTACCTCCCCATATATATGTATGGAGTGGAGTTTGCAACTGAAAAGACCCTGTGTGTTCCCTTCAAGCTAGGTGAAGGATGGCTTTCACACACACTTATCTCTCACAACTGAGCATGTGGAGAGACGTTCGTTCATCCAGCACAAAGGGAACGGGTTGCAGGAGAAACACTTTCTCTGTGTTCTCAGTCTGTTTCCTAGGGCCGGTTTGAAGTGCCTGCCGTTTTCACTGTAAAACCGAGTTGGAGCTTGTAGCTCCCCATATATATGTATGGAGTGGAGTTTGCAACTGATAAGAAATTGTGTGTTCCCTTCAAGCTAGGTGAAGTACGGCTTTCACACACACTTATCTCTCAGAACTGACCATGTGGAGAGGCGTTCGTTCATCCAGCACAAAGGGAACGGGTTGCAGGAGAAACAATTACTCTGTGTTCTCAGTCTGTTTCCTAGTGCCGGTTTGAAGTGCCTGCCGTTTTCACTGTAAAACCGAGTTGGAGCTTGTAGCTCCCCATATATATGTATGGAGTGGAGTTTGCAACTGAAAAGAAACTGTGTGTTCCCTTCAAGCTAGCTGAAGGACGGCTTTCACACACACTTATCTCTCAGAACTGAGCATGTGGAGAGACGTTCGTTCATCCAGCACAAAGGTAACGGGTTGCAGGAGAAAAACTTACTGTGTGTTCTCAGTCTGTTTCCTAGTGCCGGTTTGAGCTGCCTGCCGTTTTCACTGTAAAACCGTGTTGGAGCTTGTACCTCCCCAAATATATGTATGGAGTGGAGTTTGTAACTGAAAAGAAATTTTGTGTTCCCTTCAAGCGAGGTGAAGGATGGCTTTCACACACACTTATCTCTCAGAACTGAGCATGTGGAGAGACGTTCGTTCATCCAGCACAAAGGGAACGGTTGCAGGTCAAACACTTCCTCTGTGTTCTCAGTCTGTTTCCTAGTGCCGGTTTGAAGTGCCTGCCGTTTTCACTGTAAAACCGAGTTGGAGCTTGGACCTCCCCATATATATGTATGGAGTGGAGTTTGCAACTGAAAAGAAACTGTGTGTTCCCTTCTAGCTAGGTGAAGGACGGCTTTCACACACACTTATCTCTCAGAACTGAGCATGTGGAGATACGTTCGTTCATCCAGCACAAAGGGAACGGGTTGCAGGAGAAACCCTTACTCTGGTTTCTCAGTCTGTTTCCTAGTGCCGGTTTGAAGTGCCTGCCGTTTTCACTGTAAAACCGAGTTGGAGCTTGTAGCTCCCCATATATATGTATGGAGTGGAGTTTGCAACTGAAAAGAAACTGTGTGTTCCCTTCAAGCTATGTGAAGGACACCCTTCACACACACACATCTCTCAGAACTGAGCATGTGGAGAGACGTTCGTTCATCCAGCACAAAGGGAACGGGTTGCAGGACAAACACTTACTTTGTTTTCTCAGTCTGTTTCCTAGTGCCGGTTTGAAGTGCCTGCCGTTTTCACTGTAAAACCGAGTTGGAGCTTGAACATCCCGTTATATATGTATGGAGTGGAGTTTGCAACTGAAAAGAACCTTTGTGTTCCCTTCAAGCTAGGTGAAGGACGGCTTTCACCCACAATTATCTCTCAGAACTGAGCATGTGGAGAGACGTTCGTTCATCCAGCACAAAGGGAACGGTTGCAGGTCAAACACTTCCTCTGTGTTCTCAGTCTGTTTCCTAGTGCCGGTTTGAAGTGCCTGCCGTTTTCACTGTAAAACCGAGTTGGAGCTTGTACCTCCCCATATATATGTATGGAGTGGAGTTTGCAACTGAAAAGAAACTGTGTGTTCGCTTCAAGCTAGGTGAAGGACAGCCTTCACACACACTTATCTCTCAGAACTGAGCATGTGGAGAGACGTTCGTTCATCCAGCACAAAGGGAACGGGTTGCAGGACAAACACTTACTTTGTTTTCTCAGTCTGTTTCCTAGTGCCGGTTTGAAGTGCCTGCCGTTTTCACTGTAAAACCGAGTTGGAGCTTGAACATCCCGTTATATATGTATGGAGTGGAGTTTGCAACTGAAAAGAACCTTTGTGTTCCCTTCAAGCTAGGTGAAGGACGGCTTTCACCCACAATTATCTCTCAGAACTGAGCATGTGGAGAGACGTTCGTTCATCCAGCACAAAGGGAACGGGTTGCAGGAGAAACACTTACTGTGGGTTCTTAGTCTGTTTCCTAGGGCTGGTATGAAGTGCCTGCCGTTTTCACTGTAAAACCGAGTTGGAGCTTGTACCTCCCCATATATATGTATGGAGTGGAGTTTGCAACTGAAAAGAACCTGTGTGTTCCCTTCAAGCTAGGTGAAGGACGGCTTTCACACACACTTATCTCTCAGAACTGAGCATGTGGAGAGACGTTCGTTCATCCAGCACAAACTGAACGGGTTGCAGGAGAAACACTTACCCTGTGTTCTCAGTCTGTTTCCTAGGGCCGGTTTGAAGTTCCTGCTGATTTCACTTTAAAAACGTGTTGGAGCTTGAACCTCCCCATATATATGTAAGGAGTGGAATTTGCAACTGAAAAGAAACTTTGTGTTCCCTTCAAGCTAGGTGAAGGACGGCTTTCACACACACTTATCTCTCAGAACTGAGCATGTGGAGAGACGTTCGTTCATCCAGCACAAAGGAAACGGGTTGCAGGAGAAACACTTTCTCTGTGTTCTCAGTCTGTTTCCTAGTGCCGGTTTGAAGTGCCTGCCGTTTTCACTGTAAAATCGAGTTGGGGCTTGTACCTCCCCATATATATGTATGGAGTGGAGTTTGCAACTGAAAAGACCCTGTGTGTTCCCTTTAAGCTAGGTGAAGGACGGCTTTCACACACACTTATCTCTCACAACTGAGCATGTGGAGAGACGTTCGTTCATCCAGCACAAAGGGAACGGGTTGCAGGAGAAACACTTTCTCTGTGTTCTCAGTCTGTTTCCTAGGGCCGGTTTGAAGTGCCTGCCGTTTTCACTGTAAAACCGAGTTGGAGCTTGTAGCTCCCCATATATATGTATGGAGTGGAGTTTGCAACTGATAAGAAATTGTGTGTTCCCTTCAAGCTAGGTGAAGTACGGCTTTCACACACACTTATCTCTCAGAACTGACCATGTGGAGAGGCGTTCGTTCATCCAGCACAAAGGGAACGGGTTGCAGGAGAAACAATTACTCTGTGTTCTCAGTCTGTTTCCTAGTGCCGGTTTGAAGTGCCTGCCGTTTTCACTGTAAAACCGAGTTGGAGCTTGTAGCTCCCCATATATATGTATGGAGTGGAGTTTGCAACTGAAAAGAAACTGTGTGTTCCCTTCAAGCTAGCTGAAGGACGGCTTTCACACACACTTATCTCTCAGAACTGAGCATGTGGAGAGACGTTCGTTCATCCAGCACAAAGGTAACGGGTTGCAGGAGAAAAACTTACTGTGTGTTCTCAGTCTGTTTCCTAGTGCCGGTTTGAGCTGCCTGCCGTTTTCACTGTAAAACCGTGTTGGAGCTTGTACCTCCCCATATATATGTATGGAGTGGAGTTTGTAACTGAAAAGAAATTTTGTGTTCCCTTCAAGCGAGGTGAAGGATGGCTTTCACACACACTTATCTCTCAGAACTGAGCATGTGGAGAGACGTTCGTTCATCCAGCACAAAGGGAACGGTTGCAGGTCAAACACTTCCTCTGTGTTCTCAGTCTGTTTCCTAGTGCCGGTTTGAAGTGCCTGCCGTTTTCACTGTAAAACCGAGTTGGAGCTTGTACCTCCCCATATATATGTATGGAGTGGAGTTTGCAACTGAAAAGAAACTGTGTGTTCCCTTCTAGCTAGGTGAAGGACGGCTTTGACACACACTTATCTCTCAGAACTGAGCATGTGGAGATACGTTCGTTCATCCAGCACAAAGGGAACGGGTTGCAGGAGAAACCCTTACTCTGGTTTCTCAGTCTGTTTCCTAGTGCCGGTTTGAAGTGCCTGCCGTTTTCACTGTAAAACCGAGTTGGAGCTTGTAGCTCCCCATATATATGTATGGAGTGGAGTTTGCAACTGAAAAGAAACTGTGTGTTCCCTTCAAGCTATGTGAAGGACACCCTTCACACACACACATCTCTCAGAACTGAGCATGTGGAGAGACGTTCGTTCATCCAGCACAAAGGGAACGGGTTGCAGGACAAACACTTACTTTGTTTTCTCAGTCTGTTTCCTAGTGCCGGTTTGAAGTGCCTGCCGTTTTCACTGTAAAACCGAGTTGGAGCTTGAACATCCCGTAATATATGTATGGAGTGGAGTTTGCAACTGAAAAGAACCTTTGTGTTCCCTTCAAGCTAGGTGAAGGACGGCTTTCACCCACAATTATCTCTCAGAACTGAGCATGTGGAGAGACGTTCGTTCATCCAGCACAAAGGGAACGGGTTGCAGGAGAAACACTTACCCTGTGTTCTCAGTCTGTTTCCTAGGGCCGGTTTGAAGTTCCTGCTGATTTCACTTTAACAACGTGTTGGAGCTTGAACCTCCCCATATATATGTAAGGAGTGGAATTTGCAACTGAAAAGAAACTTTGTGTTCCCTTCAAGCTAGGTGAAGGACGGCTTTCACACACACTTATCTCTCAGAACTGAGCATGTGGAGAGACGTTCGTTCATCCAGCACAAAGGAAACGGGTTGCAGGAGAAACACTTTCTCTGTGTTCTCAGTCTGTTTCCTAGTGCCGGTTTGAAGTGCCTGCCGTTTTCACTGTAAAATCGAGTTGGGGCTTGTACCTCCCCATATATATGTATGGAGTGGAGTTTGCAACTGAAAAGACCCTGTGTGTTCCCTTCAAGCTAGGTGAAGGACGGCTTTCACACACACTTATCTCTCACAACTGAGCATGTGGAGAGACGTTCGTTCATCCAGCACAAAGGGAACGGGTTGCAGGAGAAACACTTTCTCTGTGTTCTCAGTCTGTTTCCTAGGGCCGGTTTGAAGTGCCTGCCGTTTTCACTGTAAAACCGAGTTGGAGCTTGTAGCTCCCCATATATATGTATGGAGTGGAGTTTGCAACTGATAAGAAATTGTGTGTTCCCTTCAAGCTAGGTGAAGTACGGCTTTCACACACACTTATCTCTCAGAACTGACCATGTGGAGAGGCGTTCGTTCATCCAGCACAAAGGTAACGGGTTGCAGGAGAAACAATTACTCTGTGTTCTCAGTCTGTTTCCTAGTGCCGGTTTGAAGTGCCTGCCGTTTTCACTGTAAAACCGAGTTGGAGCTTGTAGCTCCCCATATATATGTATGGAGTGGAGTTTGCAACTGAAAAGAAACTGTGTGTTCCCTTCAAGCTAGCTGAAGGACGGCTTTCACACACACTTATCTCTCAGAACTGAGCATGTGGAGAGACGTTCGTTCATCCAGCACAAAGGTAACGGGTTGCAAGAGAAAAACTTACTGTGTGTTCTCAGTCTGTTTCCTAGTGCCGGTTTGAGCTGCCTGCCGTTTTCACTGTAAAACCGTGTTGGAGCTTGTACCTCCCCATATATATGTATGGAGTGGAGTTTGCAACTGAAAAGAACCTTTGTGTTCCCTTCAAGCTAGGTGAAGGACGGCTTTCACCCACAATTATCTCTCAGAACTGAGCATGTGGAGAGACGTTCGTTCATCCAGCACAAAGGGAACGGTTGCAGGTCAAACACTTCCTCTGAGTTCTCAGTCTGTTTCCTAGTGCCGGTTTGAAGTGCCTGCCGTTTTCACTGTAAAACCGAGTTGGAGCTTGTACCTCCCCATATATATGTATGGAGTGGAGTTTGCAACTGAAAAGAAACTGTGTGTTCCCTTCTAGCTAGGTGAAGGACGTCTTTCACACACACTTATCTCTCAGAACTGAGCATGTGGAGATACGTTCGTTCATCCAACACAAAGGGAACGGGTTGCAGGAGAAACCCTTACTCTGTGTTCTCAGTCTGTTTCCTAGTGCCGGTTTGAAGTGCTTGCCGTTTTCACTGTAAAATCGAGTTGGAGCTTCTAGGTCCCCATATATATGTATGGAGTGGAGTTTGCAACTGAAAAGAAACTGTGTGTTCGCTTCAAGCTAGGTGAAGGACAGCCTTCACACACACTTATCTCTCAGAACTGAGCATGTGGAGAGACGTTCGTTCATCCAGCACAAAGGGAACGGGTTGCAGGACAAACACTTACTTTGTTTTCTCAGTCTGTTTCCTAGTGCCGGTTTGAAGTGCCTGCCGTTTTCACTGTAAAACCGAGTTGGAGCTTGAACATCCCGTTATATATGTATGGAGTGGAGTTTGCAACTGAAAAGAACCTTTGTGTTCCCTTCAAGCTAGGTGAAGGACGGCTTTCACCCACAATTATCTCTCAGAACTGAGCATGTGGAGAGACGTTCGTTCATCCAGCACAAAGGGAACGGGTTGCAGGAGAAACACTTACTGTGGTTTCTTAGTCTGTTTCCTAGGGCCGGTATGAAGTGCCTGCCGTTTTCACTGTAAAACCGAGTTGGAGCTTGTACCTCCCCATATATATGTATGGAATGGAGTTTGCAACTGAAAAGAACCTGTGTGTTCCCTTCAAGCTAGGTGAAGGACGGCTTTCACACACACTTATCTCTCAGAACTGAGCATGTGGAGAGACGTTCGTTCATCCAGCACAAAGGGAACGGGTTGCAGGAGAAACACTTACTCTGTGTTCTCAGTCTGTTTCCTAGGGCCGGTTTGAAGTTCCTGCTGATTTCACTTTAAAAACGTGTTGGAGCTTGAACCTCCCCATATATATGTAAGGAGTGGAATTTGCAACTGAAAAGAAACTTTGTGTTCCCTTCAAGCTAGGTGAATGACGGCTTTCACACACACTTATCTCTCAGAACTGGGCATGTGGAGAGACGTTCGTTCATCCAGCACAAAGGAAACGGGTTGCAGGAGAAACACTTTCTCTGTGTTCTCAGTCTGTTTCCTAGTGCCGGTTTGAAGTGCCTGCCGTTTTCACTGTAAAATCGAGTTGGGGCTTGTACCTCCCCATATATATGTATGGAGTGGAGTTTGCAACTGAAAAGACCCTGTGTGTTCCCTTCAAGCTAGGTGAAGTACGGCTTTCACACACACTTATCTCTCACAACTGAGCATGTGGAGAGACGTTCGTTCATCCAGCACAAAGGGAACGGGTTGCAGGAGAAACACTTTCTCTGTGTTCTCAGTCTATTTCCTAGGGCCGGTTTGAAGTTCCTGCTGATTTCACTTTAAAAACGTGTTGGAGCTTGAACCTCCCCATATATATGTAAGGAGTGGAATTTGCAACTGAAAAGAAACTTTGTGTTCCCTTCAAGCTAGGTGAAGGACGGCTTTCACACACACTTATCTCTCAGAACTGAGCATGTGGAGAGACGTTCGTTCATCCAGCACAAAGGAAACGGGTTGCAGGAGAAACACTTTCTCTGTGTTCTCAGTCTGTTTCCTAGTGCCGGTTTGAAGTGCCTGCCGTTTTCACTGTAAAATCGAGTTGGGGCTTGTACCTCCCCATATATATGTATGGAGTGGAGTTTGCAACTGAAAAGACCCTGTGTGTTCCCTTTAAGCTAGGTGAAGGACGGCTTTCACACACACTTATCTCTCACAACTGAGCATGTGGAGAGACGTTCGTTCATCCAGCACAAAGGGAACGGGTTGCAGGAGAAACACTTTCTCTGTGTTCTCAGTCTGTTTCCTAGGGCCGGTTTGAAGTGCCTGCCGTTTTCACTGTAAAACCGAGTTGGAGCTTGTAGCTCCCCATATATATGTATGGAGTGGAGTTTGCAACTGATAAGAAATTGTGTGTTCCCTTCAAGCTAGGTGAAGTACGGCTTTCACACACACTTATCTCTCAGAACTGACCATGTGGAGAGGCGTTCGTTCATCCAGCACAAAGGGAACGGGTTGCAGGAGAAACAATTACTCTGTGTTCTCAGTCTGTTTCCTAGTGCCGGTTTGAAGTGCCTGCCGTTTTCACTGTAAAACCGAGTTGGAGCTTGTAGCTCCCCATATATATGTATGGAGTGGAGTTTGCAACTGAAAAGAAACTGTGTGTTCCCTTCAAGCTAGCTGAAGGACGGCTTTCACACACACTTATCTCTCAGAACTGAGCATGTGGAGAGACGTTCGTTCATCCAGCACAAAGGTAACGGGTTGCAGGAGAAAAACTTACTGTGTGTTCTCAGTCTGTTTCCTAGTGCCGGTTTGAGCTGCCTGCCGTTTTCACTGTAAAACCGTGTTGGAGCTTGTACCTCCCCATATATATGTATGGAGTGGAGTTTGTAACTGAAAAGAAATTTTGTGTTCCCTTCAAGCGAGGTGAAGGATGGCTTTCACACACACTTATCTCTCAGAACTGAGCATGTGGAGAGACGTTCGTTCATCCAGCACAAAGGGAACGGTTGCAGGTCAAACACTTCCTCTGTGTTCTCAGTCTGTTTCCTAGTGCCGGTTTGAAGTGCTTGCCGTTTTCACTGTAAAATCGAGTTGGAGCTTCTAGGTCCCCATATATATGTATGGAGTGGAGTTTGCAACTGAAAAGAAACTGTGTGTTCGCTTCAAGCTAGGTGAAGGACAGCCTTCACACACACTTATCTCTCAGAACTGAGCATGTGGAGAGACGTTCGTTCATCCAGCACAAAGGGAACGGGTTGCAGGACAAACACTTACTTTGTTTTCTCAGTCTGTTTCCTAGTGCCGGTTTGAAGTGCCTGTCGTTTTCACTGTAAAACCGAGTTGGAGCTTGAACATCCCGTTATATATGTATGGAGTGGAGTTTGCAACTGAAAAGAACCTTTGTGTTCCCTTCAAGCTAGGTGAAGGACGGCTTTCACCCACAATTATCTCTCAGAACTGAGCATGTGGAGAGACGTTCGTTCATCCAGCACAAAGGGAACGGGTTGCAGGAGAAACACTTACTGTGGTTTCTTAGTCTGTTTCCTAGGGCCGGTATGAAGTGCCTGCCGTTTTCACTGTAAAACCGAGTTGGAGCTTGTACCTCCCCATATATATGTATGGAATGGAGTTTGCAACTGAAAAGAACCTGTGTGTTCCCTTCAAGCTAGGTGAAGGACGGCTTTCACACACACTTATCTCTCAGAACTGAGCATGTGGAGAGACGTTCGTTCATCCAGCACAAAGGGAACGGGTTGCAGGAGAAACACTTACTCTGTGTTCTCAGTCTGTTTCCTAGGGCCGGTTTGAAGTTCCTGCTGATTTCACTTTAAAAACGTGTTGGAGCTTGAACCTCCCCATATATATGTAAGGAGTGGAATTTGCAACTGAAAAGAAACTTTGTGTTCCCTTCAAGCTAGGTGAAGGACGGCTTTCACACACACTTATCTCTCAGAACTGGGCATGTGGAGAGACGTTCGTTCATCCAGCACAAAGGAAACGGGTTGCAGGAGAAACACTTTCTCTGTGTTCTCAGTCTGTTTCCTAGTGCCGGTTTGAAGTGCCTGCCGTTTTCACTGTAAAATCGAGTTGGGGCTTGTACCTCCCCATATATATGTATGGAGTGGAGTTTGCAACTGAAAAGACCCTGTGTGTTCCCTTTAAGCTAGGTGAAGGACGGCTTTCACACACACTTATCTCTCACAACTGAGCATGTGGAGAGACGTTCGTTCATCCAGCACAAAGGGAACGGGTTGCAGGAGAAACACTTTCTCTGTGTTCTCAGTCTGTTTCCTAGGGCCGGTTTGAAGTGCCTGCCGTTTTCACTGTAAAACCGAGTTGGAGCTTGTAGCTCCCCATATATATGTATGGAGTGGAGTTTGCAACTGATAAGAAATTGTGTGTTCCCTTCAAGCTAGGTGAAGTACGGCTTTCACACACACTTATCTCTCAGAACTGAGCATGTGGAGAGACGTTCGTTCATCCAGCGCAAAGGTAACGGGTTGCAGGAGAAAAACTTACTGTGTGTTCTCAGTCTGTTTCCTAGTGCCGGTTTGAGCTGCCTGCCGTTTTCACTGTAAAACCGTGTTGGAGCTTGTACCTCCCCATATATATGTATGGAGTGGAGTTTGCAACTGAAAAGAACCTTTGTGTTCCCTTCAAGCTAGGTGAAGGACGGCTTTCACCCACAATTATCTCTCAGAACTGAGCATGTGGAGAGACGTTCGTTCATCCAGCACAAAGGGAACGGGTTGCAGGAGAAACACTTACTGTGGTTTCTTAGTCTGTTTCCTAGGGCCGGTATGAAGTGCCTGCCGTTTTCACTGTAAAACCGAGTTGGAGCTTGTACCTCCCCATATATATGTATGGAATGGAGTTTGCAACTGAAAAGAACCTGTGTGTTCCCTTCAAGCTAGGTGAAGGACGGCTTTCACACACACTTATCTCTCAGAACTGAGCATGTGGAGAGACGTTCGTTCATCCAGCACAAAGGGAACGGGTTGCAGGAGAAACACTTACTCTGTGTTCTCAGTCTGTTTCCTAGGGCCGGTTTGAAGTTCCTGCTGATTTCACTTTAAAAACGTGTTGGAGCTTGAACCTCCCCATATATATGTAAGGAGTGGAATTTGCAACTGAAAAGAAACTTTGTGTTCCCTTCAAGCTAGGTGAATGACGGCTTTCACACACACTTATCTCTCAGAACTGGGCATGTGGAGAGACGTTCGTTCATCCAGCACAAAGGAAACGGGTTGCAGGAGAAACACTTTCTCTGTGTTCTCAGTCTGTTTCCTAGTGCCGGTTTGAAGTGCCTGCCGTTTTCACTGTAAAATCGAGTTGGGGCTTGTACCTCCCCATATATATGTATGGAGTGGAGTTTGCAACTGAAAAGACCCTGTGTGTTCCCTTCAAGCTAGGTGAAGTACGGCTTTCACACACACTTATCTCTCACAACTGAGCATGTGGAGAGACGTTCGTTCATCCAGCACAAAGGGAACGGGTTGCAGGAGAAACACTTTCTCTGTGTTCTCAGTCTATTTCCTAGGGCCGGTTTGAAGTTCCTGCTGATTTCACTTTAAAAACGTGTTGGAGCTTGAACCTCCCCATATATATGTAAGGAGTGGAATTTGCAACTGAAAAGAAACTTTGTGTTCCCTTCAAGCTAGGTGAAGGACGGCTTTCACACACACTTATCTCTCAGAACTGAGCATGTGGAGAGACGTTCGTTCATCCAGCACAAAGGAAACGGGTTGCAGGAGAAACACTTTCTCTGTGTTCTCAGTCTGTTTCCTAGTGCCGGTTTGAAGTGCCTGCCGTTTTCACTGTAAAATCGAGTTGGGGCTTGTACCTCCCCATATATATGTATGGAGTGGAGTTTGCAACTGAAAAGACCCTGTGTGTTCCCTTTAAGCTAGGTGAAGGACGGCTTTCACACACACTTATCTCTCACAACTGAGCATGTGGAGAGACGTTCGTTCATCCAGCACAAAGGGAACGGGTTGCAGGAGAAACACTTTCTCTGTGTTCTCAGTCTGTTTCCTAGGGCCGGTTTGAAGTGCCTGCCGTTTTCACTGTAAAACCGAGTTGGAGCTTGTAGCTCCCCATATATATGTATGGAGTGGAGTTTGCAACTGATAAGAAATTGTGTGTTCCCTTCAAGCTAGGTGAAGTACGGCTTTCACACACACTTATCTCTCAGAACTGACCATGTGGAGAGGCGTTCGTTCATCCAGCACAAAGGGAACGGGTTGCAGGAGAAACAATTACTCTGTGTTCTCAGTCTGTTTCCTAGTGCCGGTTTGAAGTGCCTGCCGTTTTCACTGTAAAACCGAGTTGGAGCTTGTAGCTCCCCATATATATGTATGGAGTGGAGTTTGCAACTGAAAAGAAACTGTGTGTTCCCTTCAAGCTAGCTGAAGGACGGCTTTCACACACACTTATCTCTCAGAACTGAGCATGTGGAGAGACGTTCGTTCATCCAGCGCAAAGGTAACGGGTTGCAGGAGAAAAACTTACTGTGTGTTCTCAGTCTGTTTCCTAGTGCCGGTTTGAGCTGCCTGCCGTTTTCACTGTAAAACCGTGTTGGAGCTTGTACCTCCCCATATATATGTATGGAGTGGAGTTTGTAACTGAAAAGAAATTTTGTGTTCCCTTCAAGCGAGGTGAAGGATGGCTTTCACACACACTTATCTCTCAGAACTGAGCATGTGGAGAGACGTTCGTTCATCCAGCACAAAGGGAACGGTTGCAGGTCAAACACTTCCTCTGTGTTCTCAGTCTGTTTCCTAGTGCCGGTTTGAAGTGCCTGCCGTTTTCACTGTAAAACCGAGTTGGAGCTTGTACCTCCCCATATATATGTATGGAGTGGAGTTTGCAACTGAAAAGAAACTGTGTGTTCCCTTCTAGCTAGGTGAAGGACGGCTTTGACACACACTTATCTCTCAGAACTGAGCATGTGGAGATACGTTCGTTCATCCAGCACAAAGGGAACGGGTTGCAGGAGAAACCCTTACTCTGGTTTCTCAGTCTGTTTCCTAGTGCCGGTTTGAAGTGCCTGCCGTTTTCACTGTAAAACCGAGTTGGAGCTTGTAGCTCCCCATATATATGTATGGAGTGGAGTTTGCAACTGAAAAGAAACTGTGTGTTCCCTTCAAGCTATGTGAAGGACACCCTTCACACACACACATCTCTCAGAACTGAGCATGTGGAGAGACGTTCGTTCATCCAGCACAAAGGGAACGGGTTGCAGGACAAACACTTACTTTGTTTTCTCAGTCTGTTTCCTAGTGCCGGTTTGAAGTGCCTGCCGTTTTCACTGTAAAACCGAGTTGGAGCTTGAACATCCCGTAATATATGTATGGAGTGGAGTTTGCAACTGAAAAGAACCTTTGTGTTCCCTTCAAGCTAGGTGAAGGACGGCTTTCACCCACAATTATCTCTCAGAACTGAGCATGTGGAGAGACGTTCGTTCATCCAGCACAAAGGGAACGGGTTGCAGGAGAAACACTTACCCTGTGTTCTCAGTCTGTTTCCTAGGGCCGGTTTGAAGTTCCTGCTGATTTCACTTTAACAACGTGTTGGAGCTTGAACCTCCCCATATATATGTAAGGAGTGGAATTTGCAACTGAAAAGAAACTTTGTGTTCCCTTCAAGCTAGGTGAAGGACGGCTTTCACACACACTTATCTCTCAGAACTGAGCATGTGGAGAGACGTTCGTTCATCCAGCACAAAGGAAACGGGTTGCAGGAGAAACACTTTCTCTGTGTTCTCAGTCTGTTTCCTAGTGCCGGTTTGAAGTGCCTGCCGTTTTCACTGTAAAATCGAGTTGGGGCTTGTACCTCCCCATATATATGTATGGAGTGGAGTTTGCAACTGAAAAGACCCTGTGTGTTCCCTTCAAGCTAGGTGAAGGACGGCTTTCACACACACTTATCTCTCACAACTGAGCATGTGGAGAGACGTTCGTTCATCCAGCACAAAGGGAACGGGTTGCAGGAGAAACACTTTCTCTGTGTTCTCAGTCTGTTTCCTAGGGCCGGTTTGAAGTGCCTGCCGTTTTCACTGTAAAACCGAGTTGGAGCTTGTAGCTCCCCATATATATGTATGGAGTGGAGTTTGCAACTGATAAGAAATTGTGTGTTCCCTTCAAGCTAGGTGAAGTACGGCTTTCACACACACTTATCTCTCAGAACTGACCATGTGGAGAGGCGTTCGTTCATCCAGCACAAAGGTAACGGGTTGCAGGAGAAACAATTACTCTGTGTTCTCAGTCTGTTTCCTAGTGCCGGTTTGAAGTGCCTGCCGTTTTCACTGTAAAACCGAGTTGGAGCTTGTAGCTCCCCATATATATGTATGGAGTGGAGTTTGCAACTGAAAAGAAACTGTGTGTTCCCTTCAAGCTAGCTGAAGGACGGCTTTCACACACACTTATCTCTCAGAACTGAGCATGTGGAGAGACGTTCGTTCATCCAGCACAAAGGTAACGGGTTGCAGGAGAAAAACTTACTGTGTGTTCTCAGTCTGTTTCCTAGTGCCGGTTTGAGCTGCCTGCCGTTTTCACTGTAAAACCGTGTTGGAGCTTGTACCTCCCCATATATATGTATGGAGTGGAGTTTGCAACTGAAAAGAACCTTTGTGTTCCCTTCAAGCTAGGTGAAGGACGGCTTTCACCCACAATTATCTCTCAGAACTGAGCATGTGGAGAGACGTTCGTTCATCCAGCACAAAGGGAACGGGTTGCAGGAGAAACACTTACTGTGGTTTCTTAGTCTGTTTCCTAGGGCCGGTATGAAGTGCCTGCCGTTTTCACTGTAAAACCGAGTTGGAGCTTGTACCTCCCCATATATATGTATGGAATGGAGTTTGCAACTGAAAAGAACCTGTGTGTTCCCTTCAAGCTAGGTGAAGGACGGCTTTCACACACACTTATCTCTCAGAACTGAGCATGTGGAGAGACGTTCGTTCATCCAGCACAAAGGGAACGGGTTGCAGGAGAAACACTTACTCTGTGTTCTCAGTCTGTTTCCTAGGGCCGGTTTGAAGTTCCTGCTGATTTCACTTTAAAAACGTGTTGGAGCTTGAACCTCCCCATATATATGTAAGGAGTGGAATTTGCAACTGAAAAGAAACTTTGTGTTCCCTTCAAGCTAGGTGAATGACGGCTTTCACACACACTTATCTCTCAGAACTGGGCATGTGGAGAGACGTTCGTTCATCCAGCACAAAGGAAACGGGTTGCAGGAGAAACACTTTCTCTGTGTTCTCAGTCTGTTTCCTAGTGCCGGTTTGAAGTGCCTGCCGTTTTCACTGTAAAATCGAGTTGGGGCTTGTACCTCCCCATATATATGTATGGAGTGGAGTTTGCAACTGAAAAGACCCTGTGTGTTCCCTTCAAGCTAGGTGAAGTACGGCTTTCACACACACTTATCTCTCACAACTGAGCATGTGGAGAGACGTTCGTTCATCCAGCACAAAGGGAACGGGTTGCAGGAGAAACACTTTCTCTGTGTTCTCAGTCTATTTCCTAGGGCCGGTTTGAAGTTCCTGCTGATTTCACTTTAAAAACGTGTTGGAGCTTGAACCTCCCCATATATATGTAAGGAGTGGAATTTGCAACTGAAAAGAAACTTTGTGTTCCCTTCAAGCTAGGTGAAGGACGGCTTTCACACACACTTATCTCTCAGAACTGAGCATGTGGAGAGACGTTCGTTCATCCAGCACAAAGGAAACGGGTTGCAGGAGAAACACTTTCTCTGTGTTCTCAGTCTGTTTCCTAGTGCCGGTTTGAAGTGCCTGCCGTTTTCACTGTAAAATCGAGTTGGGGCTTGTACCTCCCCATATATATGTATGGAGTGGAGTTTGCAACTGAAAAGACCCTGTGTGTTCCCTTTAAGCTAGGTGAAGGACGGCTTTCACACACACTTATCTCTCACAACTGAGCATGTGGAGAGACGTTCGTTCATCCAGCACAAAGGGAACGGGTTGCAGGAGAAACACTTTCTCTGTGTTCTCAGTCTGTTTCCTAGGGCCGGTTTGAAGTGCCTGCCGTTTTCACTGTAAAACCGAGTTGGAGCTTGTAGCTCCCCATATATATGTATGGAGTGGAGTTTGCAACTGATAAGAAATTGTGTGTTCCCTTCAAGCTAGGTGAAGTACGGCTTTCACACACACTTATCTCTCAGAACTGAGCATGTGGAGAGACGTTCGTTCATCCAGCGCAAAGGTAACGGGTTGCAGGAGAAAAACTTACTGTGTGTTCTCAGTCTGTTTCCTAGTGCCGGTTTGAGCTGCCTGCCGTTTTCACTGTAAAACCGTGTTGGAGCTTGTACCTCCCCATATATATGTATGGAGTGGAGTTTGCAACTGAAAAGAACCTTTGTGTTCCCTTCAAGCTAGGTGAAGGACGGCTTTCACCCACAATTATCTCTCAGAACTGAGCATGTGGAGAGACGTTCGTTCATCCAGCACAAAGGGAACGGGTTGCAGGAGAAACACTTACTGTGGTTTCTTAGTCTGTTTCCTAGGGCCGGTATGAAGTGCCTGCCGTTTTCACTGTAAAACCGAGTTGGAGCTTGTACCTCCCCATATATATGTATGGAATGGAGTTTGCAACTGAAAAGAACCTGTGTGTTCCCTTCAAGCTAGGTGAAGGACGGCTTTCACACACACTTATCTCTCAGAACTGAGCATGTGGAGAGACGTTCGTTCATCCAGCACAAAGGGAACGGGTTGCAGGAGAAACACTTACTCTGTGTTCTCAGTCTGTTTCCTAGGGCCGGTTTGAAGTTCCTGCTGATTTCACTTTAAAAACGTGTTGGAGCTTGAACCTCCCCATATATATGTAAGGAGTGGAATTTGCAACTGAAAAGAAACTTTGTGTTCCCTTCAAGCTAGGTGAATGACGGCTTTCACACACACTTATCTCTCAGAACTGGGCATGT